>NC_071272.1:607500-902500 GCF_023375685.1 Ictalurus furcatus
AAGACATTCTATTTCAGAGGACTGTCTTCCTTGTTGCAGACACTGCAGCTCCAATACACACACTCACACTCACACACACACTCACACACACACACACACACACACACACGCACACACACACACACTCACACACACACTCACACACACACGCTGCCTTCATGTGCTGGTGAAATGATGGTAAATATACACTCCTCACCTAAAAGTTGCACATGAACATGTTCACTGTTTGTATTCTGAAATAAATGTAATACTGAAGGTTTGTTCTTACTGAACTTCATCACTTCAGTTTTAGTGATGAACAGTTTCTTCATCAACACAAATACAACTTACTCTTCATAATCACCAATACAAACGCTCTGCAGACGCAATACAAACGCTCTGCAGACGCAATACAAACGCTCTGCAGACGCAATACAAACGCTCTGCAGACGGAATACAAACGCTCTGCAGACGGAATACAAACGCTCTGCAGACGCAATACAAACGCTCTGCAGACGGAATACAAACGCTCTGCAGACGCAATACAAACGCTCTGCAGATGGAATACAAACGCTCTGCAGACGGAATACAAACGCTCTGCAGACGCAATACAAACGCTCTGCAGACGCAATACAAACGCTCTGCAGACGGAATACAAACGCTCTGCAGACGGAATACAAACGCTCTGCAGACGGAATACAAACGCTCTGCAGACGCAATACAAACGCTCTGCAGACGGAATACAAACGCTCTGCAGACGCAATACAAACGGCAGATTCTACAAACGCAATTCTAGAGGGCACACGCACATGTACACACACACACACACACACACACACACACACACACTCATGCAGTTATCCATTTTAATGCTGGCCTTCTTTAAGAATAGGTGAGGTTTGGAATGGCGTGTACTCGCTGACTCGGCCCAGCTCAGAGAGGTGAACGGTAAAAATCATTCACAGTCACAGAAACAGTGGATGATGGAGAGAAAAGGAAGTGTGTTTACATCCTTAGGATGAGGGTTAGAGGGATGTTTTGTGTTGTGCAGGTATAGGTATAAGGGTCGCAACACTCTTCTGAGTTTAAAGGTTAGGACTCGCTGGCGATGCATTAGTACATTAGCTCATCCACCACTCAGTCACATGCGGGGGGGTGTGAGGACGAACACAAGAGGAATACTGCAGCAAATAATAACGTCTAAAACTTCTGTGACTCGCAATGAACTGCAACACATAAAATCACACTGAGAAATAATAAAAACATGGATTTAAAATATAAATGAAGAACGGAATTATACGAGTATTATGGAGGTCTAACAAATACAAATACACACCAGGCTGATCCTACACACAGAACACCATCATACCATCAAATCTGATTATTTGTGTGTTGTTGTTGTTGTTGTTGTTGTTGTTTTAAACAATTGTGTTGCTTTTCTACGACATAGAACATATCAAAACTTCCAAGAGGGAAAAAAAATATCTTTTTCTGGGTCCAACTGAAGTCACAGGTTTGGTCAGCTGACCTAAATCGTGAAAGTGTTGACGTAAACAGGAAAGTATATACACGTGTGTGTTACCTTGTTCTTCTTGAATGGCCAGAGTTTGGTCTTGCTCTTGCTGGGTTTTTCGGTCTTAATATCAGGGCGCGAGTTGGTCAGGCTGGTCTCCGAAACGGTCCTCTTCATCGCCTGACCGTAGTCTTCAAACTCCACATCACCGGGTGGCTCGAACCCTGATTTATACGACTCCACCACCTGTGCGGAGTCCTGTAAACACATGCGAACATTTCATTCGTCCCTACGTGAAATGGACTGATAAACAGCAGGAACTAGGAACGCCTGAAGGATGGCTTGGAAGATAAGCTGTTAAAGAAGTGCTAATAGACAGATCTGAAAAACGCAGCGCGTGGGAATATTTGTTCACCGTCCAATCAACACGTTTCTTATGTTATAAATGGTATTACACCCTGTTTCCATACTGGGTACAGAAAAAAAACACCACCACTTCCTCAATATTATTATCTAGGAGTAATAAGACTTTCCCTGCATTTCATGAGAAAAAAAAAAAAACAAAGCTCAGTTTTACTTCAAAAAACTTTTATCATGTTTAATGTGCTGGTTCTCTTACAGGAACAAACAGGACAGATCGACTCACTGTCATGTTTATCAGAGAAGGAACTCTGGACTACAGTTCCCAGCAGCCACTGCACCGCACTGCATCACAGTCACATGACCGCCTACACCTGAATCTCGTCACGTTAACGAGCACCTGTGTGTATATAGCCGTAGTTTGCGCTATCTCTGCCTTGGATTCATGACACACATACAATCTCTGTGTGTGTGAGGATGTAATGGAGTGTATCTCACACTCCAAAGTATTTATGTTTAAATGCTATGTTGCTTTGTGTACGTAGTTGTGTGTACGTATGTGATGGCCTCTCCTGGGTCATGTTGTATGTAAAAATGTGTGTGTGTGTGTGCGCACATGTGAATGTGTTAGCATGACTCACAGTCTTAGCCTCTATGCTCTCAGCTGCTCTGGTTATACCATCAATGCATTTCCCTACAATGGGCAGAATCTGTCTATCCAGCTCAGCAAAGGTCTTCATGGAGTCACCCACTCTCTCAATCCTCCTCTCCTCCATGTCCTGGAGTTTCTGCTCGAACACATGAGAGAGAAACAGTGAGGGTATTGAACAAACTCGTACTGAAACAACCAACAGGCCAAACCCGCAATCGGGCCAGTGGCATTATGGAATTGGAAGTGATGTAACGATGCCTGTGATCGCTGCGTAATGAGCGTCAGACGGAACTATCCGCACCGTCCGTGAGGGATGAAGAGAAAAACGGACGCGCCATTGGATGGAGTCAATAAATGAATGGATGGATAGATAGATAGATGACTGAGAAGATATATAGTTACATGACTGACTGGTGGATGGATGGATGGATGGATGGATGGATGAACAGCTGGACGGTGTTCATGGTATACAGGTGCGGTGCGCTCCACTAATATTGGCACCCTTGATAAATATGAGCAAATTAGGCTGTGAAAAAAAGTCTGTATCGTTTAACCTTCTGAGCATTTGTTAAAAAATGCTCTCATGGACATCAAACTATTGCGAAGAAAACGCAGGTTTATCAAAAATATAAACCTTTGTGAAATATAAGTGTGCAACAATTATTGACACCCTTTTAGTCAATCCTTTGTCCTAGCTCGCTTTGCCAAGATAACAGCTCTGAGTCTTCTCCTATAACGCCTGATGAGGTTGGAGAATACATGGTGAGGGATCCGAGACCGTTCCTCCATACAGAACCTCTCCAGATCCTTCACGTTTCCAGGTCCTCAAAATGAATTTTATGAATGATTAAGGGAATTTGGCCTGTGTGTTACCTCACATTTAACAAAAGATCAAAAGGGTAAACAATAAAGGCGACTTTTCACAGCCTTCTTTGCTCATATTTATCATCAAGGGTGCCAATATTAACGGAGGGCGCTGTATATGTATAAATGGATGGATGTATTGATGGGATGAGTACATGTACGGTTGGATGTGTTAAATGGTTGATGTATGGATGATTATGTGTTTCCTAAGCTGTGTCCCTTTACACTCAGCAGTGTGTGTATGTGTGTGTATACCTGAAAGATATTCGGGATGAGTGTGTGGTAATGTTCCGTCTGTTCCTGGTTAAATTTCTGCAGGTAGTTGGAATATTCATTCTTACTGTCAGCTGCCAGCTGGTGTCTAAACTGCGCCTGCTGTCTGGCCTAGAGGGAAAGGGAGAGAAAATGATGGATATGTAGATATTATTTTTACCTCTTCAGGTGATTACCCAGAATCCCACACGAGACTCGTAGCCAACCACGACTTCTGTCCATCTAGTACCGCCTGTGTATTTTAATATCTCTAAAATTAAAACAACTTCTTATTGTTACTTAATGCCCTTCTCCTCACACACATTTTAATGTACCGGTGTATTGTAATCTGAAATAGCTATCACATCTCTATAAATTCTAACACAGAAAACCATCACATCCTTTGAAATACGCAACAAGGATTTCAAGACTGGTTGGCCTAATTAAAAATAAAGAAAGAAAGAAATTAAGAAAAAGTGAATTCCATTTTAATAAACTCATGTTTTTAATAAATGCTATGAGTGATCATCATACGTTTCCTAAACAAGTAACTGAATACTCATATTGCTATTTTGGTGATATACATCATTTACTGACATTACTATATATAAAATAAAATTTTAAATAAATAAATAAATAATAATTTCATATATTGAAAGCTGAGATACAGGGTCATACGGTTCTTATTTGTCATGCCATTCTCCTAACACACACACATAAATGGTCAGCATCCTGGCTCATGTATAAATCTACAATAAGAACCAGAGTTAACATTTAGAAGCAAAGACATGATCCACACTCTGGAATGAAGTCCAGTTCTAAAACTCACCGAACCCCGAGGTGGAAAATGATAGAACTGGAACTGAGACGCTTCATGAGCTGGAGGCATCAACAGGTCTTAACATAAAGAGGTCTTAACTGATCAAAGGTAGCAGCTAGGTTCCAGTACTAGTACCGGGTTCTAACTGCGCGTGCGTCCATATAAACAGATGTAACATTAACAGCTGCTGTTAAAGTAAAATTACTAGCATACCATGACGGCACGACCGAAGAGAATCAGGGAAAAAAAATCACCGTTTATAAATGAATGGAAGGATCTGGAAGAACGTTGTGCTTCTGAAAATGTTGGGAAAAGATCTTTAAATGAACTCAAAATATGCAAATACGCAGCCTCAGATTTTACTTTATGCCGAATATACTAAAAAATTGCATCTGGACTCTGGACTAAATTCAGTTAATGACCAGTTGGTGCAGCAGTTTAAATTCACACCCCAGCGACAGTCCTGCTGAAGCGACCAGCCACTGGCTCGGTTCAATGACACATGAAATCTTTAGCAGAATATAAGAGAGTAAATCCTGCTTTCTGCAATATTCATGCAAAGGTTTATGCAGGAAACAAAAGCCTGAGACTATAACCACTTCCTGAGCAACTTCTAGAAAGCCTTGACGTGCTACGCTCATCACTGAACCATCAAATGATCAGCATCACACGCAGCCTGCCATTAATCGAACTCTTGTCCTCTGGGACGCCGCGCAAAAACCAGATTTATTTTTAAAATGCATTTCACTTGATATCGTCTTCTGAACAGTAAATGTGTAACGCAAGTAACGCAACTGTACTGACATCAGTAACTGTGATCAAATGATACACATTTAAAATGTAATCAGAAAAAGTCATCAGATGACAGTGATGCGTTACTTTGCGTTCATTATTTATTCATTATTTATGCTCACTTTTCATCGTATTATATATTTACTGACACTGTACAATTGTATGTATGTATGTATTTATTTATTTATTTATTTATTATTTGTCTGTTTGCTAGTTTATTTCAGATTCCACGTCTTCCTCCATACACGTTTTACTTCAGTATATTGCAGAACAAATGCTGCAGGACGTTATTCACGCTTCCAGCCATGTGATTGGTGAGGGCAGCAGAGCGGACAGACAGTATCGAGGCTATGACCGGATCGAACCTCACAGTGGGCGTGGCATATGGGTGTGCCTATGGGTGCACTGGTAGCAACATACAGACAGATACACACCTGCACCTGTGCACCTACCTTAAGGTAACATCGCTTCAAGGCATGATGAAAACAACAACAACAACAGCAACACAAAGGATTAGCGAGGAAGGAGTGAAAGTTTTTGTACCCTTGAAAAGTCAAACTGAAATAAGCCACTACCTGTATACACACACGGACCAGGAAGTGTGTTCGGATTAACACACAAAACACACCCGCAGCGACTGTATCAACGATACAGATACACACACTTGCATGTAAAGACACACATTACCCCTGACATCATCCATCTATTTGAGGACCCCATCCAAGTCATAGTGTTACGCTGTCTGGTTTCATGGGTGATGCTAATCTACTGCACACCCAGGACACACGTCTCACACATCTCACACATCTCACACGTCTCAGTGTTCCAGCCCTGCCACGCCGACAAAGCCCAGAAGCGAAGGATGAGTGATGAAATGGTGTGAGGAGAGACACTATGGAGCCCTGATTTAAAGGATACAGTGAACAAGTCTCCCTCATGGGCAGATATTCTTAATTACAATGTCACTGTCACTCACATTAAGTTGTGTGTCCTGTTTATTACATCAAACACAAAATTCAACTAAAAGTGCCTAGGAGTTTTCAATTCTGAGCGTTATTACTTTGTTGTTTTTTTTAAATAAATAACTGTATTTATATATAAACATAACAAATGATAATAATATAAAACACATTGTGAATGTACAGCGAACACGAGCAGACAGCACTACTGTATATTACTTATAAATTATTTATATTACTATTACTTGCACACACACACACACACACACCTTACTAACTGTTAACTGTCAAATATCGCACAAAAACACAAATATACACACAACTTCATGTTTCAAGTGTTGGGAAAGTGTCTACTGTGTATCTGTATGTTTGTGTGCTAGCAGGTGACTAAGAACAGAAGCAGGATCATCTGTGATTGTCATTAGATGTACACGTGTACACGCGTGTGTGTGTGTGTGTGTGTGTGAGAGAGAGAGAGAGGATAAAAAGTATACAAAGATATACACCTGCCTAGAAACCATCCTATGAATCAGACGCAGGTGTTCAAAAAGAGCTTAGAAAAAGAGAAAAGAGGGAGACAATCAAACACTCCTACCTTCTCAACATCTGCTTTTGTCACATTGATGTCAGCATCCATTTTCTCAAAGTACTGCTGTGCTCGATCTGCCTCTTTACAAGCTCTCTCAAAATTCCTCTTATACTGTAACACACACACACACACACACAGGTGAATATACAATATCAGGCAAGGAAAGGGTGCAAAATAATAAAATAAAAACTAAACAAAAAGACTTTTTCACCACACATTTTTACAAAACACACACACACACACACACACACAGCCAGTACGTTTGAGTTTAGTAGCTGAGTACATTTTAAGTTGTTTATGTGCTTGTAGCCGTCCTCCTTCCACTCCTTTATTCTTCCTTTCTTTATTTAGTTTTTATTCAAAGCAGGACAATCAGTGTTTGTTTCAAGAGTCCACAACCATTCCATCCTCCACCCACATAATAGACGCACGCACACACACACACACACACACACACACATAAACACTTTTATAATTGCTATCCAAACACACACTGGTTCCAGATGAGTCTGAGACTGGCCCTCTGCTTTAAAACCAAAATATTCCAAATAATCCGAATTCAGAAGAATTTGTGATTTCTGGTCTCTGGGGCAAATCCTTCAAACTCCGCCCTGACCCTGCTCATTATCTATTCATCTTTTATTATTTAATAACTATGATGAATGATTCAGGAACTCGAGTGAAACTGTAACGGTATGTAATTACCAGGATGGGGACTGACACAACTTAATCCATGAAAGACACAGTTATCACCTCATTGTACGTCACCTGTCACCTGTCACCTGTCACACAGAGCTGCACAGGAATCTAGAAATATGTCTTAACGGCATCCAGTAAGGAGGAAGAGTCTTCTAGAAACACGTCCATGCACATGATGTGCGGTGGATGAAGGTCTGTACACGACTCACCTTGCCCTGTTATTACATCCAATGTGGATTTTTTTTCTTACCAGATTAGACCTGGATCAAAAAAACAAAAACAACTTATCACACATACTTATTACTGATGAATAGAAAGAGACTTACCAGTTCCAGCTGTTTCCAGCTGTTCTCAATATGCTGTTGAGCTTTCCGTCCATCGTGGAAATGCTGCGAGAGAGAGAGAGAGAGAGAGAGAGAGAGAGAGAGAGAGAGAGAAAGAGTTAGTGCCTCTCTCTCTGTGTGTGTGTGTGTGTGTGTGTGTGTGTGTGTGTGTGTGTGTGCATCGCTCATTTTACTTTGTGCATTTCCAGGCATAACACTGCGGTGCAGCATAAATGCTGAAGTTCTGCAGAAGCCTGGATTTAGAACCTCAACAGCACTCAACACTTGTAGTGCTCTCTCTCTCTCTCTTGCTCTCTTTCACACATGCACGCACGCACACGCGCACACACACACACACACACACACACACACAGCATGATGAACTAGAATGGAGTAGCAATGGACCATATCCTCAATTTGATTCAATTTAAACAATTACCCAGAAATAACGCACAATTTTGAACAATCTTGATTTTGAACCTTTCTTTGTTTCTCTCCAGTTTTAAATCAAAGAAGTAATTTTTTAAAAATCCCAGATTTTCTGCTGTTTGGTCTAAGATTTTTGGACCCCACTGTATATGTGAATATATAAAAGGCCCAGTGCAATAGTAACACACACTCTCTCTCTCTCTCTCTCTCTCTCTCTCTCACACACACACACACACACACACACACACACACAGAGACAGAGAGAGAGAGAGAGAGAGAGAGAGAGAGACAGAGAGAGAGAGAGAGAGAGAGAGGGAGACAGAGAGAGATTAATGCTTAATTGAAAGCTCAAAAGAGAGGAAATGTGTGCCTTTAGAAAAGTCTTTAGACCCAAAAGGCAGTCTGTGTGTGTGTGTGTGTGTGTGTGTGTGTGTGTGTGTGTGTGTGTGTGTTAGCATGCTTAGCATAAGCCCAAAGAGGGCTAACCCACTTACACAAAAGAAACGGTTCTCAATTCTTTTTGGAGTGACAGCACTTCCTATTGAAGTTAACCTGCACTACCCTCAGGTTTCTCACTTCTTCCAAAGACTGAGAAACCAGGAAACACACACACACACGCACGTGCACACACACACACACACACCCCCGCACACACACGCACACAGAGTTAAACCTATTCAACAGATAGAGGAGGAAAAGAGTGAAGCTATGGTTCCCTTTAAAAGGGAACTCAACGTTACGAGAGCTTCGCGCTGTGGGAAACACCCCCGTGTGTGAAAGGTGTCTGAAGTCTGTGTGAAATCAAGCCGTTCGCATGTTGCATGACTATAAAACAGTGCCTGTAAACCACGCCATCGGCTTTATTATCTTCAGCGAAGGACTGCATGTCGGTCGTTTGTGTGAACGCTCGCAGAAAAAGACGCTTCATTTTCCCTCTATTTTTCAACATATAGATCAAACGGCAGAATGAAGAAAACTGTGGCTGTGATCATGGCGTGAACCTTGGTACAAAACAACATCTGGTGTACAGGTGTTCCTATTAAAGGCGATGAGTGTATCTCATCCACTGAGTGGGGGGTTGCGAGTCTGTCTGTCTGTCTGTCTGTCTGTCTGTCTGTCTCGCAATCACACAACTGAACTACAGAGTGCAGAAGGTTGCATGAAAATGTTTTGCGCGTTTGTGCGACATCGCTTACCGATTTTCTCTCTGCTTTGAGGTCCTGTGAGTATCGCGTGAGCTCAGTGATGATCTGTGATGTCATGTTCTCGGCGATGAGCTCGTGCTGGCCGGCGTAGTCATTCAGCTCGTTCAGAGACGCCAGAAATGCACGGCACCACGTGTATCTAACACAGGAAGTGACATCACCAGTAAACCCACAGTAAACTCACTGGCTACTCCTCAGTGGCTTCCAAACAACATCAGCTATCAGAAAGACCAGCAGCTCTCCGTTACAGCCGAATTCACCACAACAATTCAATCATTTCATCTTTATCACAGTATTTCCTGTACGCTTTCATTAGGGCTTACTTGCTCTCTTCTTCTTCCCTGGCATTCTTCTTGGGTTGGTACTTCTTAGACAAATTTCTAGACAGAAAATAAGATCACACACTTCACTAAGAATGAACTGAAATAATCTTCATGACCAGATAGTTTCGCAGAACCATGAACACGATCTTAGCTACAACCTTTTCAGCAGTAAAGACACGTTAATTACAGCCAGCCCCTGGAGCATCACACGGCATCACTGACTACAGAGCCACATAAATCCAAATGTGCTCAAAAATCTGGAAAGTATGTAAATTAACCACACACACACACACACACACACAGAGTTAAAAAGTCAAAACTCACCTGATCTGCTTTGCATAGCTGAGCTCGATTTCGGATCGCTCTTTGACAAATTTGGTGTAGCGCTCCACAAAATCTATACCCCACTGAGTGTGCTTCTCCAAGTTATCAAACTGATCCTAGAGAGAAGAAGACAAAGGCAGAGAAGGAATGGTAAAAGATAAATATATAAAGGTGATCAAATAAATAAGGGTATTAAATAAGTAAGCGCATTATGGCTCATGCAGGTGGGTGTTATTGTAGTCGTGGCCACAGACACCTTTCACCTACATTGTTTGTACACTTCTTGTACACTTACACACACACACACACACACATACATATGTATATATTTCAGTGACCAGTTTCCGACAGAAAAACACCTATATATACATTTTAGCAACTGAACTCACCTCTTAACCGCCTCTTCTAATCATGAGATTTTTATTACACACATGAGGGTTTAACACGTCATTTTATTTTTGCTGAAACTGTCTTATTCTATTAGAAGATAGTTTTGCTTATTTCCGAAAAGAAATGCTTGCCAATAGAATTTCATAATGACACGTTTGAAATGAGCAATGAATCCCCCAACTACTCAGCCAAGAGCTCTGGTTATAGGAGACTCTATCTTAAGGTACATGACATTAGCCAGGCCTTTAGGGCCTTTAGGGCCTCCAGCAGCGTTAGTTACGTGTACTCCGGGAGCCAGGGTGTTGGACATGGCAGGTAATCTTAGGCTCTTAGGCAAGCACAGGTTTTCAAAGACAGTTTTTCATGTAGGAGTTAATAACATACAGCTTTGTCAGTCAGAGGTTACTCAGAGTGTCATTATGCTCTGGCAGCTTACAGCAGGGTCTGAGCGCTGACCTGCTGGACGTCCAGGTGATGCTCTGAAAACAATGTGGGCTTTATAAATAATGGGAGTAGTTTTGAGGGCAAGGCTGGTCTGTAAGGGTGGGACGGTATTCATTCCACTCAGGAAGGTGCTGCTCTCATTTCCTGCAGCACAGCACATGGTCTCAGAACAGGCCTAGTTAATCACTCACGATCCAGAGCCAAGGCCAGGGAGCAGACAACATACATAAGGATAACATTCACGTCATATATCAGTCAGGGTTTAGACCTCATCATAGCACAGCGTCAGTTAAAGTAGTAAACGACCTTCTACTGACCTCTGATCAGGGTTGTGTCTCGCTGCTTGTGTTACTCGACCTGAGTGCAGCTTGTGATTCTATAGATCATACTATTCTCCTTGATAGACTAGAAAATGTTGTTGGCATTAAGGGAACAGTCCTCTCCTGGCTCAGGTCTTATCTGACCGATCGTTATCAGTTCGTAGATGTAAATGGAGACTTCTCCACGCATACCGAGGTTAAATTTGGTGTTCCACAAGGTTCTGATTTAGGCCCACTGCTTTTTACTTTATATATGCTACCCCTAGGTCAAATTATTCGTAAACATGGAATTATCTTCCACTGTTATGCTGATGACACACAGCTGTATGTTTCAGCGAAGCCAGACGACAGACAGCAGCTCAGTAAAGTTGAGGAATGTGTAAAGGACATTAGACGTTGGATGATTATTAACTTCCTTTTACTTAATTCTGATAAGACAGAAGAACTTGTATTAGGACCACGTGTAGCTAGAAGTAATCTTTCTGATCTCACAGTTACTCTGGATGGTCTTTCTGTTTCATCATGTGCAGGAGTAAAAGACCTCGGAGTGATTATTGACTCCAGTCTATCATCTGATGCTCATGTAGATAATATTACTAGGATAGCTTTCTTTCACCTCAGAAATATTTCTAAGATAAGAAATATATCGTCACTACATGATGCAGAAATATTAGTTCATGCGTTCGTGGATGCATGAACCTCTAGGTTGGATTATTAAAGTCAGCAGAATTGAATGCTTTTTGAAGTCCTTCTTTTGGGGTCTGTGCCCCACAATCCTACCTGCTGCCAGCTTCAGACATCATTCAGAGAAATTTAACTTTCCAAAATCCCCTTTAATATACTACACAATGATAAAACAACAACATCAATATGGTTTATACTAAATCAAAATAAGAAGTAAAGTATCGGTGCTAAACACACCCGGTCCTTTAGAACATAAGAGCAAAACTGAACCATAGTATCTTTAGTAAAATGCAGCTTTGCTAATATCAACTATTTTTATTCAAACTGTGAATATTTAGAGGTACAGAACATCTGAATATTTCAGTATTTACACAAGATCATTGAAATTGTTTTGCTTTGTCCAGTATATTTAATAGAACTTAGATCATACTATTAAACAAGTAACATTATCAGTGTTATCTACCCAATACCACAAACAGACATAATGCCGATTTTCTCCATCCTTGTGCCATCAGATCAGGTTATTTAACATGTTAGTGAAACTGAATTAATACAGGTATACCTAAAAATAATATATACCACCCAGCCCTAATTGTAGGTTGCAGAAAGTACCAGACTCTCTACAGACGTCTGGCCTGCACAACTAGAGTTTCTGTTCGCTTACAGGAAACCCCCATCTATTCATCGGTGTGTTTGAAATGTCAGTGATGTTTATAAGGCCAGGGCTTAGAGACAACTTGCAGCTATTCCTCCAAATTCAAAGATGAATTAGATCTTAGTCACACTTTCCTTTTTAATAAAAAAAAAAAACTACATTTAGTTAACATTCATTTGAAAGGAAGCAAGAAGGAGTCAAAGTGAACTGGAGTGACAGGAAGGAAGGATGAAGGTAAAACAAAACAAGTAACAAGCCAGGGTTGGTGTTAGGGTTAGTGTTCGGGTTAGGGTTAGTAACCCTACGCCGTTTCAGGGGAGGGTAAATACCAACTGACGAACAGAAGACCTCGTGCTGTCTCAGCTTCATCCGACTGAACGCCTGATGCACCACACGCATTTCAGACACTGTAACTGAAGCTAAAATCTTAGGCTAATACTTTTACAGTGAGTACAAAATGTCTAACACCAGATCAGACAATCTGATTACCGTTCCTCATCTGACATCTATCAGCTGTCTCACGATACGATATCATGGAACTTGATCTAACCACAACTTTGCCAAAAGAATCAGAGTTTTAACTGACTGGGTGCGGCTGATATTTGCGGGTTATTGTTTCTGTGTCGAATAAATCTAAACAATTTAGTCTGCAATGTTTAGTCCGTTCGAATCGAACCCTGGTGCATGTTCCTCCTCGTGGTTCATTTTGAAAGGAATCACACTTGAGAGTGGAAAAAAACCACCAGGCCATGAGTGTCTGAGGCAGACCCGAAACAACGCCAGCGCTGCAGAGACGCGGTGCATTCTAGATCATTTGTGACCGATGAACAAAGAGAGAAATAACGCTGGATGTTTTACACAAACCTTTTCTGAACTAGTTATTTTCTATGTTAACTAGTGAACTAGTTGTTTTCTATGTTAACTAGTGAACTAGTGAACTAGTTATTTTCCTGTTTGTTTTTTTCCTGTCGCTGATTAAAGCTGGAAGAGTTTTACGAGTACGTTTTTTACTCCTACATGCCCACTTCATTTCATAATGTGCAGTGTGAAACTAAACCAAATCGCTAAACCTCCGAATCCGAGTCTCAGACAAAAGTACTGAACGGTGTGTGAAAGTCCTACGACATCTAACAGTATCAGGATCGAAGTTAAATATTACTCTGACATACTATTCAGTGTTAGTCTGTAGTCTGAGAGGTAAACTTTTATACAGTTTTTACATAATTGTTCAATTTTACTTAATGCTTGAGGACATTTCTACGGGTATACGCATCAGGGTATAACACATCGCCAACACATCGCCAGCTAAACAGTAGTATTGCAATAAAAAAGGTGTTTAAGAATACTTTTATTTTATGTCAGAGTAATTTCCTTCCGATTTTCTCCCCAATCCCATTTCCCACCCAGCAGCCGGCTGTCCCAATCCTACTACAGCTCCCCGCTGGGGAGGGTGAAGGCTGAGCTAACACTCCCCCAAGATGTGATGCCAGCCAACTGCATCTCTTCATGCTGCATCACACTTGGAGGAAGGTGCTAGCTGCCCTAGTGGGCATACATTAGCTCAGATGCCCACGATCAGCTAGCATTATTGCGAATGACAGGGGAGACGCCATCCCACCCGACCGGCCATGCATCAGTGGGATCTGAACTCACAATCTCATGATGACAGGGTGAGTGCTTTTCTATTGCACGACTTGGGAGTCCGGTAAAACTGCAGCATTTAATTGGATGCTTCCAGTAAGAGTCTGTAATTGTTATAAAAAATAGACACCCACTACAGTTCAATAACAGTCCAATGCTGGTCCAAAAACATGACACCGTCTATAACGGGCCTAGCAACATGAACACTGATCATTTACACAAAACGACATCCAAAACTGACCACCGCTAACTGACCCACGTTTAGGTCATCAAGCTAAATATTCAGCCACGCTTCCCCGCTCATGCACGATCTGCCGGAATGCATACGCAGACGTGGGAAAAAACACCGTGTGTGTTTCCTTATACGTGGCGCTTCAATACTGTGTTTAATGCTCATATGCCAGAGTTATAAATAAATATATAATAATACATAATAAATATAAATAAATAATGATCTGATCGTATGATGAATAGTATAACACACTTTACCTCACCGTCTACAGACTAGTGCGTCCGTTTCCAAGAAATTCCAGAGTTCAGTCTCTAACCTCTTATTTATAACCACCATGATTATTACAGGAACACACTTTAATAAATCCCAAAATGTCACGAAAACATCTGATTACATGAAAAAGCACCCATTCAGGCTGTTTACATTGCAGTCTCCTTCTGTCCCCGGTCAAAGTTCATATCATACGCTTCATCCAAAGTAACACAGGACCTTTCAAGAGATGTAAAATTCAACGATCCCTTCGCTGGTATGGTCGTATGGATGGTATCGTTTAGCTGAAGAAGACCAGACAAACCCATGCTGTAATCTGTTCCTCCTCACACTGCAGTTTGAATTACAGTTCAGGATTAGCGCGCTGAGTCTGAATCCACATTAAGCTAACGTTCACAACAACAGGCTCACCTTGGTGTGGCTCCAGCATCCACCCATTTTCTCCTCCACCATCTCCAAGGCTGAATTCAGTTCCACTTCCCTCTCACACGCTCACGCTAGCTCACGTACAGATTCCCTTTCTCTCTCTACAATCCTATCACACTCGCGCAGTGTAAAAACGATCTTAAGCATGCACAGAGAGAAAGTGCTACACACACTGTAATATAGTTCACTCACTTACTGACAGTGCACAGGAGAACAGGAAGGAAAGAGCTGTGTGTGTGTGTGTGTGTGTGTGTGTGTGTGTGTGTAGACACAGGATGTGTATGTGGGCTGATGCTCTAAAAGTCTGCATGTGCATTGGTTTGGTTGGTCGTTTTTTCAGGCTCTCCAAACGCTTCCTGTCCAAACCTGAGACAGACTGCCATCTGAAGCTTGTGTAACATCACGGGTATTTACAGACCCGCCGTGATCAGGTGATGTGGCAATTAAGCGCACCGCGTAATTATAAATACGACAATTGTGAAAACAGTCGCAGCACGCTACTAGGCCTGATCTGAGAACGATCGTAGAGGCCGAGCAGACAAAGGAGGAGCGGTTCTGTATCAGGGGACGTGAGGTTGTTAGGGCAGTTAGCTCCCAGTACTACTGTAGGGCCTCCCCTCTCCAAGGCTGTCCCAAGTTTTCAGCGTTCTCTGGTCAGCGAGCGGTCACAGGGCAACGGAAATCTGATGCTTTCCCTCTAACAGAATGTGGAAAAGTTAACGTCACTAAAAGGCCGTCTGACAGCGTGGAAACTACTGCCGAGAGTGTCTCCATGGGTTCTGTCGACCGTAGAAAAGGGTTACCGGGTCCGGTTCAGAGCTCGACCTTTTATCTAGTAGAGCGTACGCTAGCTAGTCCTAGTTTGTTTGCCGCTAGCACTGCTTCCACTTACTAACGTTATATATTTGTGAAGGTAAGACACAGTCAGAGAACGAACGAGCCCCCGTTTATTCATCAGTGGAAATAATCAGCGTTTAAAAAGAAATGATTCGTCGTTGTACATCACGAATACCACGTGTCGAAAAACTTCCACTGCTGGACTGAGTAAGAAAGGACCGAACGGTTGTTTGGCACTCTGTAAAAAGACAGCTCAGAATTATTGTTGAATCTGTTCGCACAGCAGCGTTTTCCCAGTTTAGATGCATTTTGTCTGTTTTCGCGGAATTCACGCCGTGCACTAATGCTGCCGCTCAGTGGGCGTGACCGCGGCGAGTTCCGGCTGCCGTGACGTCACGTGCATTCCCTCTATCGTGCAAAATATCGTTTTAAATTCTCGTAGACGTGAATCAAAAGTGCTTCACCTTCTGCTTCAGACAAATTCTTCTTTTTGTGGCTGTTCAGGGGCTTTTTCGTGCGTTCAGTTCTGTGAACTCATTTTATGGAGTTTTATTTCCCCAGGGATTAAATTACATGAATTAATAATGTGGGAGATGGCATGATCCTTTTTTAATCTTATACATATTGGACTTACTGTATAGAGTCTAATATGCTTCAACCGAAATTATCTACATTTTTCTGCATCAATTATTTATCTTCATCTCCCTCCACTGGCTTCCTGTAGCCACCCGCATCAAGTTCAAGGCCTTGATGCTCACCTACAAGACCTTGTCAGGAACAGCGCCCCCTACCTCAACTCTCTCCTGAAGGCCTACGTTCCCTCTCGCAATCTGCCATCGATTAGAGACCGACGTTCAGCAGTTCCAACTCAGCGTGGCGCAAGGTCCCTTTCCAGAACCTTCACACTAACTGCTCCTCAGTGGTGGAATGCACTTCCGATCTCAATCCGGACCGCAGAATCTCTCACCATCTTCACAAAACAGCTAAAGACCCACCTCTTCTATGAACACCTAACCAACCCATAATTTAAAAAAAAAAAAAAAGGCACTTACACCTCGACTCTGCACTTTGCTTCTTCTGGAACTCAATTAATGGATCTTGTACAGTTGCACTACTTGTATTGTTCTCTGCTTGATATACTGCTTTGCTTGTATTTTTCTCATTTGTAAGTCGCTTTGGATAAAAGCGTCTGCTAAGTGAATAAATGTAAATGTAATGTAATGTAATTTAATGTAAAAAAAATAACCAAAGACTGAACCAATAATCAGACGCTGTACATGGTTTTTGTTTGTTTCTTTGTTTTCACCAACAGTCGTTGTTTTTTAAAAAGGCAGTTTGAATTTTATTAGCTCTTATATTTATTTATAAACTTATCATTATTTGACATCAATTGATCATCATTTTCCAGGCAGCTTTATCTTTATTCTCTCTAAAACGTGGTGGATCAAGAGTTAAGGCTCTGCACTACTGAGGATCATGAGTTCCAATACCAGCACTGCCAAACTGCCATAACTGCCTTAACCCCTGACCTCTCACCTGTGGGTCACTCTGGATAAAAGCATCCGCCAGGTAAGGGTGTACTTCTTGACTATAATGCTAATGAGGAGAATAATGCACTTAGGCAGTATTTATAGCGATAGATGAGGAAACAATAACTCCGTAATGTCCTTCCCTTCTCTACACACACACACACACACACACACACACACACACACACACACACACACACACAGCTGCTTCTGTACATCAACTGGGTCTGCTTGGTGCAATCCACAAAAAATTAAATTGGGAATGCAGGAAACATCTGGTGCCACATAATCTCTCTCTCTCTCTCACACACACACACACACACACACACACACACACACACACAGGTTTCCATTGAACCAAATTCTTTGTCTCTATCAACCTTATCTAATATTTTTGGAGAGGTTTCTTCCAGCCTTATGACTGTTATGTAAGCCTCTCTGTCATCTACACGCACACTATCACTGCTCCCCGCGGAGGCAGTACGCAGAGCTGCCACTAGCCATTCTTTTCATGATCGATTAATCAGGCGATTATTTTTTCAATTACTCGATTAATCTGATGATTTATTTGAGTTATTATTCAATACCATTTTTTCATTTATTTCCAATAAATTCTACAAACTGAGTTACACATATAAATTTCAGACAAAAAGTTTACATTAACCCAACTGTTTGTCCAATTTTTTTTTTATATATATATCGATCGGGAAATAGCTTATACTTCCGGCTAGTAAAAAAAATGCTAGTGTTCCATTTTAAACGATACCGTCCTTCTAAAACTCATACACTACACAGTAGAGTACACAGTGCAAGTGCGCAGCGTGTAGGACATCATTTGGGACACAACCCGGGTCTGTAGTCTCTGCCGTATTTCTGATTTCGGAACAGAAGTAACGCACCGAGTGAACTTACCCCGTGCCGTTACTGTCTTAAAATAATTATGATGTTGTTTCCTCATTGAAACGTCACGATAAACGGTCCTATCAGGATAAAGGAGGATGAAAGTGAAATGAATGAATGACAGCGTTCTTCTCAATGTAGACAATCCCATGATTCTTTTCACCGGAACACTGTCCTATAACAGTCTGGACAAACGGCTCATATATGTCACAAGATAACGTCAAGCATTTCATTAAAGTGCTACGTAGCTAGTTTGTGCAGCTAACGTTCTAGTTCAATAGCTAGCTAATTTACTCGGTGAACAACAGTCCAGCCTATTAGTGTGAGATCCATCCTCGGCTGAGCAGATAAAACGTTCCAGCAAGAAGAAATACACAAATGTCGCATGTGCGACGTACGGAACGTGATGATGACACAGAACGCCGTCTAAAGCCGATGCCTTTCAAGATTCATTTTCAGTTGAGAACGACTTCTGTTGGAAGGATGTGGCCGCTGATGCCTCGGGTCCATAATTAGATATACCTCCCCATCAAGATCTGTTTTTGCGTGCTCAATTCACCGCTCTCGATCACCTTTACTGTCTATCGAGTGTGTGTAAGTGGACGTGTACACTATAATACAAGATGAGAAAGGATTCAGGACCGACGCCGTTTTAGCGTGTCGTTTTGTTTTACTGCTGAGCAGTTAAGGCATTCAGTTGTTCTCTAATATACGTTAGAAGCTATAGAATAATAGATTATATTGCTTCTTACTCATTTGTAAAGTTTAGCTAGAGAACTTGGGATAGCCAGCTGGTTCTCTTCATGCTCCGGCAGCACTGAAGTCAGCCATAGAGCAACTGGGACAAAAGCTGGAACGTCCCTTTCATCCCTTACTGGTATTCCGGCTCATTAAAGCACGTTATCCTCTTCTATTAAACCCAATAAACAAAATACTTAATGCTTCAAAACGTTTAAAAAGTCATGATATGACCCCTTTAAGGTCATGTGATCTACACATCCCGGGATGAAGGGGGTTGTGTTAATCCGGAGGCTTGTTATGACATGTCTTTATATTCTAATTTTAGTGAATATGGCCTCTGAATCGAGGTATTTTATTGGCCCGTATGGTGTGTGGGGTTGCTAAGGGTGTGTGATAATTAAAAAAATGTTCATGAGACATAGTTTAAGTTCAACATCTACAATTAATATTTTTTTTATATAGGAATAAAAGCAATTTTTACAAAAGAATTTACCAAGTAATCTTTTAATAGAATTTAGAATTTTACATTGCACTTGGTACAACAAAAACAACAACTATGTAGGTGGTATTGATGGCCCTCAGGAAAAGGGTATGATGATGTCAATATCAGATCATCAACTACTTGTACTGACTGTATCTTACTTTCTTTGTGTGTGTGTGTGTGTGTGTGTGTGTGTGTGTGCGTGTGTGTGTGTGCGTTTGTGCATGCACATGTGTGTGTAGTGCTACTCATGACCAGAGGAGGCATTAAAAGACCAACATCTCACAGAAATGTGCTCACAGTCATACACAGAGTTGAGCTGTAACAAAATAATGACGTTACATACTCAGGGAAGGAAAAAACAGAAGAATCTGTCTTTACAGTACACTTACACCATAGTTTTTAGGAGAAGCTTTGGAAAAGCTTCCAAAGCTACTCCAGACATTGGCTACTTTGATTTGGTGAAAACCTTCTTCCATTGTAATGCAGGTAAATAATTCACTTGTTGACAAATAAAGAGTGGGGTGCGATGAGCAGCGTCTGGGGTTCCTGGTTCGATCCTGGTCTCAGGTTATTATAGGTGTGGATTTTCTTTTCTCATGTTTGTTTCCTACAGGTTCTCCGGTTTCTTCCCACTTCCCAAAAAGCATACCAGCAGGTGGATTTTCTATGCTATATCATCCCTAGGTGTGAATAGGCGTATTCAACACAATCCTCCCACAACAACGGAGAACAAAGCTGAGTTTACGGAGAGCATGCTGGGTTTAAACACCTCCAATACAACTGGATCCTGGACTTTCTGACTGGGAGACCCCAGTCCATCAGAATGAGCAACTCCACCTCCAACTCCACCTCACTGAACACCGGCGCCCCTCAGGGCTGTGTGCTCAGTCCTCAGGGCTGTGTACTCAGTCCACTGCTGTTTACCCCGTTGACTCATGACTGTGCTGCGAAGTTCAGTTCCATTCACGTCATCAATTCTGCTGACGACACTACAGTTATGGGCCTCATCAGCAACACTGATGAGTCAGCGTACAGGGAGGAGGTGAACCAGCTCGCAGAATGGTGTAGAGACAACAATATATCTCTTAATGTTGATAAGACTAAAGAGCTGGAGGTCCACTTCAGGAGAACCCGAGTGGACCACTCACCCCTGCGCATCGATGGAACAACTGTGGAGAGAGTCAAAAGCTCCAAGTTTTTTGGTGTGCCCATGATCACCAAAAATGTCAAACATAAACATGTTTACGTTTTATATGTCATATAAGTTTGTAATCACACGTGTTTGTGTCATGGTACTCATGTAGGCTAGCTAGTGGATTATTTTTTAAATTATTAAACACCGAAAAGTGGTTAGACTCTTATATACAAACTGTCTACAGAACCTCAAAACCTTAAAACAAAAACAATAGCAAGCTACTTAAATTTGTAGCCGAAAGCTAACTGAGAGCTCGTCTGGCTTTTTTTGTTTTTTTTAGCCGAGAGTCTTCATTTCCAGTAATGCAGCATAGTGCGCATCGATGCGCCATGGTTCTTGCGATGAATTGTGGGATGTTTTTAGGGAGCGAACGTTCCAGTGCACTTGAGACAGCCCTTAAAATAGCCGACTCCCTGATCAGTGCCCTGACTACTGAACTAGGGAGCTGGTAGAGACACACCCCGAGTGTGTTCCTGAGATAAGGTCTGGATCTACCATAACCCTGACCAGGGGAAATCGTTTACAATATCATTTTACTTTAATGTCTCTTTGTGCTCGATGGTTTTGGTCTTGTGTTCATGTTACTGCCATCAGTGTTCAGACATGAATTTTTTAACAATTTGTTGAGTACCGTGCCCGATGCTCCCTGGGATAGGCTCCAGGTTTCCCCGTGACCCTGAAAAGGATAAAGCGGTATAGAAGATGGATGGATGGATGGATTGCTGAGTACACACTGCTTCACGCACGGAATGTCTCTTATTCTCAGTTCAATGTCTTATGCAATGTAATGAGCATTTACAGAGCCATATAAGTGTTTTTAACTTTTCATACTTTTGATAGAAAAGTAATTCTCTTATTTGAGTTGTACTAGGCTAGATCAGCGTGTGCTGGGCTACTAACGGTCCAGTAAAACAAAGAGCGTTAGTTTAAACAGCTTGATTAGTTTGTTCTTTTGCACAGTTCCAGTCCTTTCACGTTGGTCCCGGACCATTCCGCGTAAAGAGTAAGAAGTAATAAACATGTTCAGTAAAATTACAGAAGGATGATATGGCACAAATGTTGCATTCTGAATAAGTCACTTTTGAATGTTTTGTAATGGAATATATTCGAGACTCCATTTATAAAGGTGTACAGTATACACAGTGTATATAGTATAGTGTAAAGGTGTATTCAGTACCATCAGTAATGTGTGCAGAGGGGACCACTGGACATACCGTAGGGGTGAGCTTACACAAGTGTGCGACTCACAATGTATTAATATGGATTAATATAATACCACAGGAAGAAGCCTACACACACACACACACACACGCGCGCACGCACGCACACACACGCACGCACGCACACACACAGACCTGTATGAAAAGATTTCCTCGGAACATCAGAAAGAGGTTTCCTGTTTTGTCACCTTAGAAAAAGCTCCTCACAGTCCTCATTGTGTGTGTGTGTGTGTGTGTGTGTGTGTGTGTGTGTGTGTGTGTGCTCTGTGTTTTCGATTCTAGTGCTTGCAGGCAATTTATTTTTAAATTGCAAGGACAAATATTAGTGCGAAATGCTCAAACGCTAGTGTGTGTTTCAGTAACACAGCCTCTTTGTGTTATGGAATGTACTAGAACAATGCTACTGTAAACTCTTAGGCCAGACACACACACACACACACACTCACACACACTCATGACAAGACCTTTGCTTACACACAGCTCTTTCATTCATTTTCTCTCCCACCCAAGACAAGGCATTTTCAGTCCTTGTGTGTAACACACACACACACACACACACACACACACACAAAATCATAATGTGCTTTTGTTTTTCTTTACAGCTCTTATACACACTTGTAAAGTCAAGTTTATGACTGGAATTATCTGTTTGTACGTCTGTAATTACATCTGTCATTTTTATTTCAGTGTTATTTCCTATAACGGTCACGGTCATATCTAATGACCGAGTATCTTTTAGTCAAATTTCACCGTTCATTTTCAAAACCTTTCTGGGTAAAAAACAGCTACATGAGCAGTGATATAATCAGGGCGTGACGGTGGAATCATCCAGTCAGGTTTTCATTTCCAAATCAAAACCAGTTATGGAAACCAATGAAAATCAGGGACCAGTTACTGTGAAGAAGTATGCACGGCATCATGGGAGGCTGGAAAAACATACAGCATTAATTGGTTTTCACATTGTAGCTCTGAAAAAGCTTAAATCCACAAAACCCGTCTGCATGTGTTCGGCAAAACAGTTTCAACTTAGTATAAATATGAAGACGTTTCTTACAAACATCAGCCACCATCGCACACTGGGAACAGCTGTTCACCTTTGAGTTACACACACACACACGCACACACACACACACACACACACACCACAGTTCACAGTTGGCCGGTAAAATACATATTTATAGAAGCGCATGCTTCCAGGAATGCAGGACTGACAGTTTAGCGAATGTGTTATCTGTAAGAGTGTGTGTATGGATTGTGGCAGAAAAACAGTTTACATGAGTGTATGAAGCTGAAATTTACATTCATGTGTTAGTATTAAATTCATTTATTCATATTCAGTAAACACATCCTGATCAGGGCCACGGTGGAGCTGGAGCATATCCCTGGAACGCTAGGCACGAGGTGGGAATACACAGCAGTTCATCTCAGGACACCACACACACGCACACACACACACGCACACACACACACACACTCATTCAATCCTAGGGTCAGTTTAGAGTCACCAATCCACCGATAACCTGTTTAATTTGAGGGTTTTATTGACTTAAGTTCAACTAAAATAAAAATAACTTTGGCAAAACTGACTATTATTACCACGAGCA
Organism: Ictalurus furcatus; assembly: GCF_023375685.1. Taxonomy (NCBI): domain Eukaryota; kingdom Metazoa; phylum Chordata; class Actinopteri; order Siluriformes; family Ictaluridae; genus Ictalurus; species Ictalurus furcatus. Next base: position 631,156 of record NC_071272.1, read on the forward strand.
TTACATAGCTACCGTGTTTAGAAATGATGACATGAACAGGTATGAAAGCGCGAGTTCAACAGCCCGAACCAGCAGGCACTACACAACTTTATCAGCTCTATGCAGCAAGGAAGACATTTATCAGCTCGCTTCATGTTCGCTGATTTTATGCAAGTGACAGAATTCTGGCAAATCCAAAAATGTGAAATAAAGCAAAAATGGGGCAAATAAAGGAGACACGGAATGTACGAGCTGTACAAGAAATTACCCAGCATGCACTTTAGGACCAGGTGATGTAATGAAACACTTCTAGGTATTGTCTGTTTAATCTGCCTGATACCGATCTTCACATTACATCAGGTGAATTATAAGCTCCCTGTTTACTTTTTAAGCAACATGTTAATATTTTCTGTTAACGTTTACAGCACCACACCATAACAGCACTAAATAGACCTAAATGTGAACACACAGTGTCTTGTTTGTTTATTTAAAAAAAAATGTTAAGAACTAATTTAATGTCATGTTTTGCAGAATGTATATGTGAGAATACTATTGATAATGTGTACACTGCTACAAGATAATACAAAAACTGCACACACACACACACACACACACATTCCTGTAATTATAACATTTTGGGGTCAGTAGTCCCACCCATGTGTTGTGGGGACACCACTTTCCTGAGGTCCTACAGATGTGAAAAAAATCAGGCATGTATAATTTAAGCCTGAGAAAACAAATATCACAAAATTTCTGTGCTTGGTTTTTTCACACCTAATGGGGACATAACAAGAACTCATCATTAATGGGGACCTAATTTGCATACACAGCAAATTAGCTGGTTTTCATGCCACACACACACACACACACACACACACACACACACACCTTATCTGTGCTTGTTTTTACCGTCCATAAAATGTTGTCAAACTAAAGTTAATTATATTTATAACTAGCAAGTGCTTAAGATATCTGAGAATTATTTCAGGATGACATTTTTTGTTTTTCATCAACTTTAAAGCTGATTAACTTAAAAATATATATTACTCTGATAGATTAAAAGTGACTATCACTCACTTTTATATACTCATAATAACTACTCGGCCAAGTGAGGAACAGAATATAGGTTTACTCTACTGCATCATTTCATAATTGTGTATTACAGGCCTACATTCCTTATAATGTGGCCCTATAGATATTTTTATTTGAATCTATGACTCTTTGGGATAGCGGTATTATTTACTGGAGGAAGTGTTGGTGATGGAAACTGGGTCATCCTGCGTGATAAACCCACAAACCCATATGAAAAGACACAGAGATTGTTCATTAGATCTATTTTTGTTATAGACCACTCACCAACACACAGGCCTCTTCCTGTTTGTTAATATAACACAAATATATAAATAATGCATGTTTATTTGCCTAAGCCCCGTTTCTGGGGCCCATGATGTACATCACTGACTGTATTACGTTTGTAAAATCACATTACAGTCAACTAGCCTTAATGTTGTTAAGGGTGTTATTTAGTTATCATAGTATCTAACCGTGTTCTTAATGAAATACTTGACATAGTTTTTAAGATCTATATTACGGTGAGTGTAAAGTTCAGGAATAACCGGTCAGTGGGGACGCTTCTGCTGCCAACACGTCTACTCCTTCTTGTTACTAATTTATATGCCTCAAATACCCTTAAATATATATTTCAAACAGAAATTAAGCTATTAAAGAAAAACTATTTCAGACATTTGACCTTGCTATGACCTTGATCTTGTTTGGATCAATTCCAGAATGTAATCGATTCACCCTCAGGTTACGATGATAATTCCATATAAATTCTACAAAAATTCAACCACACGTTCTTGAGCTATTGCGCTAACAACACTCTCTCTCTCACACTCTCTCTCTCTCCCACACACACACACACACACACACACACACACACACACACACACGTGTGTTTAGGTGGCAGAGTCATAAAGAGTTCTAATGGCTGGAATAAATTATTATGATAGTTCATATCTGAACTGCTGTTAAATCTGTGCTGTAATCATAAGGGGGTCCTTGTAAATTCTGTTACTCTGGAAGGAGTCCCTTGACGATGAGTTTTCACAAAATACCGCTTTATATCGCCTGTTTTTGCTCTTATCCGAAAATACTTCAAAGAGGCGATTTACAACGGGTTCAGAGATTTTAGACGGCTCTCCGCACGCACGCACGCACGCACGCACGCACGCAGCTTCATGGAAACTTTTCTGGGCCAGAGAGAAATGTAATGAGGTCAAAGGTTACACAAAGCCTTGAGTGAGAGTGAGATCCTAAATAAAGACTGACCTCTGCTCTTCACTTCAACCTCTCTCTGTGGGAGGGGAACGATAGAGAGGGGGCGGAGACAGAGAGTAAGTCTAGGACTGCACCATTGTGTTTTTAAACATAATATATTAATCTAACGTGTTTTTAAACCACTCTCCTGTGTTACCCTGCATACACACACACACACACACACACACACAGATTCACATCCTGCGGGCACACTGTGCACACTGAGCAGTGCAAAACAAAACACAAATATGAAAACAAAATAACAAATGAGACAAAACGGAAAAGGTAGGTATATTTTGTGAATGAATTACATACCACTGATTGGACGACAGATCTGTCAATCAAGACGGTAGAGTACACAGTGCATAGTGTAAGTGTGTAGTACGTCATTTGGGACACAACTTTAGTATTTACTCTCCGAAGCGTGTTTTCGGAACAGGAGTAACGTAATGAGTAAACGAACCCCGTGCCACGCGCAGACCGGCTAATCCATACTGAGATTCATTCACAACGAATTTCATAATCGATTATTATTGAGTATTTGTTGCGGCTCTACACAAAATATACCTACCTTTTCCGTTTAGTCTGATTCGTTCATGTACATTCGTCCACCGTACAAATCAGACTCAGTTCATTAGCATACTTCATTAAAAAGGAAAAAAGAAAGAAAGAAAGAAAGAAAAGAGGAAATTATTGAAACATTAAGAAAAAATATTTAGAAATATCAATAAAAACCACTTCATGAATGTGGAAAGCCACTGACTTTGCATACATCTGGCCAAACCCAAACACCCAATACCAAACATGTGCACATATCTGGCAACCATTTAGCAAATCAAAAGCCGCCCTGAGAGTTTAGGGGTATAAGACAATCCACCAACACACACACACACACACACACACACACACACACACACAAGTGTTAGCTGCAAATCCGAATATCTAGTTTTTCCAGAATGTTCTCTGCATGTGAGAGATATTCAAATAGGCACAGGGTTCTGTGATCACAACTTCTTCCTGTTTCTACCTCTCACTTCCTCCTGTGTGTGTTAACCAACACACACTCACACACACTTCATTTTCAGGCTCATTAAATGATATTTTAGTAGTACTATTACATGATTTTTACATGTATAATGTTAGACCTTGCTCAAAAAATTAGATTTATCAATTATCAGAACAGCTAGTATCACCCACACACACACCCACACACACCCACCCACACCCACACCATGTCCCTTCTTTCTCTGTATATCAGACAACACAAACTCAAAACACTTTTCTCCCATGTGCAAAGGGAAGGCCCACACATTAATACATTAATATATTATGAATGTATTAATACATAAATGCCTATCAATACGCATCCTTTACAGATTAAAGCTGTGGACGTGAAGATCTTTTACCCTCTCTAGAAGAAAAATGCTAGCTAGCTACATGCGGAAGAACATTGTGTAATGTGGGTCGTGCTGCAGTGCGTGGATTAATCTCACATCTGCACAAGTCCGTACACATTCACTGAGAACTGGATTACACAGCAAGACAATGATCCAAATCACAGGAGTAAATCCACCTCTGAATGGCTCAAAAAATGCGACATTAAAGTTTTGGAGTGGCCTAGTCAAAGTTCTGACTTGAACCAAGTGAGATGCTGTGGCAGGACCGTAACGCGGGCAGTCCATGCTCGAAAACCCTCCAGTGTTCGGAAGCGTTTGGTTGCAGTTATCGCTGCTAGGGATGGAACGACCAGATTTAAAGTTTAAAGGGGAAATTAGTTTTTCACATGGTGAGAAGTGCTGGATAATCTTTTTCTGCTTCAGTAAAAAAAAAAAAATGAAGGAAGCCCTAAATCTGGGGCATGACGATAAGCGTACTCCTCCTGATGTATGATGTACGAGTCATACATCAGCAGACGCTCCTGGAACAGCTCTGTTCTACTGAATTCTACTGTACTGATTTGATGATCTTTTTTCAATAGACATTTTCACAAAGCAGCTAAACAGAAATCCAGATATAAATGTAGGTCCCTAATGAACGAGAAAAAACCTTGAGCGCAACCAGCCTCAAAAGGGAACCCATCCTCTTCTGCGCGACACGGGTGGGAATGGAAATCATGTTTATTATACAGTTACCGATCGTCACAGTAAAACTGTATTTTACTCAACAATCAGGAGTTTTTTTAAACAAAAATATACACATGACTGTAGCTTAATATAAGTATATTTATAATTGAATAATAATAACTATATTTCCTTATAGTTTCACTGTAGCTACTGAATTATTCACAGTAGTTACTGAATATGTCAGATACGGTGAATAACAGAATAATAAGTTAAGAGTTAAAATAGTTAAAGTAACATTTCCACTAATCCAACACAAGCGTAGGTCTCAAACCACACGTTTATTTTGGTGACCGATGGTAAATAAATGCGGCAAGGGATCAAGGAACACGGGCACACGTTATCCAAAGCGAACAGCTGCTATATCCTAAATCTCTGAAACGTTAACTAACGTACACAATGACCGTATAAGCTAGGCTACAAGCTAATAGCTATCGATCACAATAAAAACTGAATACAAAATAGAACTAAGCAGAGACAGAGTTGGATGGTAGAGTTAGAATTCTTATTGAAAATTGAAAAAGGGAGACTTTAGAAAAACATGAAACAATTTTTTCAATTAGTTTTGATATGTACTGAGAAGAAAGTAGACGAATTAAATTATTCTTCGGAAATGTAGTGCGTAAAAGCAAAAAATGCACAGCTGAAGTACAGTAAAAGTATAGATTATTTAAATAAAGTAAAAAAAGACCTTTAAAAACACTGACAGTACTACTTTATTCCCCACTTCTGGGAACAACAGCTTAATATCTTTGCACTTTCTGTGCTATGACATCATTGCACTTTCTGTGCTACGACTACTGATTCATCGTTTAAATCCGTTCCGCTAACGTTTAGCTACAAATTTCCTGTTACCCTCAGTTAGCATGAGGCTAAGCTATTGCTCCCATAGTGTTAGGCTGGCATTAGCGTATCTATGATTAGCACAGACCAAACAATTTGGTCGAGTTTCCATGGCTACATGACCAACATGGCCACATGTGAGCATGTACGCCTGTTTGTAAATTCACACTGTGGTTTCTATAGCAACCTGGTGACTTTTCTTTTCTCGGGTTGAGTCAAAGAAAAACTCTGAAATAAGGAAGTCATAAGAGAGAAATGTGGAATTAAGCAATGCGAGACTAGCATCGGAGCTTTCGTGCTTTTCACTCGCCGTCTTCACGTTCCTGTGTACTCATGTATGAATATGGCTGACACACACACACACACACACACACACACCAGAGGTGTAGGCTTTAATTACATGCATATATAATTATATGCACCGTGCACATTTTAAAAAATCAGCTGATTAATCGGTTATCGCAGGTACCGCCCAACTTATCGGTATCTGTAAAATTCATTATCGGTCGACCTCTCCTTCACATACTGCAGCTGATCTTATCATTCTCAAATCTCATGCAATACTCTCTGTGTGTGTGTGTGTGTGTGTGTGTGTGTGTTCGTGTGTGCAGACAGCTAATAGGTTAGAGTTCAGGTAAGTACTTCCTCAAGTGGCTTGGTCACTTCCTCTGCTAATACATAAAAAGAATAGCTTGTAAAAGCAGCACCTCTCGCTCTCATCTATACACACACACACACACACACATACACTCACACACACACACACTAGCTCAAGTTACAACCCTCAGTCTGCCCCTAGCAGAAGTTAGTGTGTGCGTGCTTGTCATTTCAGTCTATATTCAGTGTGTATGTGGCATGTTAAAGGTTTCAGTAGTCTACGTGTAGTGTTTCACTTCTGAATGGCTACAATTAAACAATTACACTATGAGAACAGATCAAATAAAATCAAACGGCTTAAATTATTCATAAAGACTATTTAAATGAAAACAGACACCAGTATATTTTGAAGCTTCTGCTGAGCATTTTATGAAACTGGACTACTCGCTAATAAGTTTTCCTATTGCGATCCCACTTCGGATTGTGTTCTACATGTGTGTGTGTGTGTGTGTAAAGCGTATTTCCCGAGTTATGTTTAAACGGCTATCACGGTCTAATTACAAACGCGTCTATTTCTATGGACAGTTCATGAGTGCGGTCACATGACTTGTGAATGCTGCTGTCTAAGCCATTGAAATGGCTAGGCCAGGTTTAGATCAAAACAGAACTGCTCTCACACACGATCTGTTCAGCTCATACACGTCTCATATACTGTAACGAGATCATTAACACACTGCATGTGTGCGAACATTTCAGGTTCACGTACTAACGAAACCGACGTCTGGTATTAGCAAGTAACACGTTGTATGCTCTTTCATTTCTGCAAACGAGTAACAGATTTTCTAACGGATATTTTGTGCTTCATTTAGTAAATCTACATAAACATACACGTGTACATTGCAGGAATGTAGAGCAGGCAGAGCGAACCCTACATTCGCTATCGCAAGGAACACGCAGCACTTCAGCTGAGATGTTCTCCATTCAACGTCAAGTGGATACGAGGCAGTAAAGTAATAAATCTAAACAACTGGCCGGAATGATCTTTCAGACCGCTGCTATGGCACGTGTTTCAACATTTTTTCAGTTCCTCACTCGCAGCTTTAATTCATCAATTACTTCCCATTTAATCTTGTGCTATCACATACAACCTCTCATCGAACGTAAATATCTATAGAGACAACATGAGGACCCTAACCCTAACCCTGAGACCGCTGGTGCACCTGGTTGGTTAATAGTTAATACAGACCGCTGGCTTGGTCGGTAAAGCTAGCATGATGTCTAGCATGCAACGTAACCATGACTGCCACTTTTCCACTAATCAGTGCATTATTTATTTTGTGTTTAATTCGTTAGCTTTAGCTCGTTCATTTAGTCTACTAGTGTTTAGGATTTTAGGAGCAAAATAGTCTTAGTGTACTTTAAATAGTTTATTAAAATAAACGTTATTTTCTTTCACACTGTACCTGTATTAAATTCTGTCACCTATAGTGAGTCATTTTAAATATGAATAAAATGACACTGTAATAAATAAATAAATAAATACATACATACAATTATAATACAATACAACTGTGTGCATCCAGAAAGAAGTTTAACCATATGAATGGTTAGCTTATGACCAATATCACTGGCAGTTAGGTACAATTAAGTACTATATATATATATATATATATATATATATATATATATATATATATATATATATAATAAAATAAGTGAGAACTGTGATCATGAGGATTGCTGAAGCATTTCTAGTGCAAACTGAGTACAATGTTTTTATTTTTTTTATATATTTTAAATGGGTCATTTCATTAGATCTTCAGAACTGTAACTTGGTACAAGTCACCAATGGGTTAATAGTGTTATGACCTGGCAATTATAATCACACACTCACCTTCAGCTGTAGTTCTTTAATTAGCGTCTCCGGTTTTCCGTAATCCATGTCAGGTGAAAATTAAAATGTTATATATCGTTGACTCTACACTTCTTGTTCTTCTTCTTCTTTTTTTTTTTTTACAGTGTACAGATTGTACAGTAGTAGACACGGTCACACAAGACACACACTGACAGCTGAGATCTGTCCCTCTCTGTGCAACGTTCCACTCACTTGGCAGTATCTGTAAGTGTGTGTGTGTGTGTGTGTGTGTGTGTGTGTGTGTGTGTCTGTGTGTGTGTGTCTGTGTGTGTGTGTGTCTGTGTGTTGGTTTTTCCCATTCCCACTTTCAGATCTAATTCTCACTTAAGGTTCTCTCCCAGTCACACACACACACACACACACACACACACCGAAGTACAATACACTATGAAAGGTTATCTACTGTTTCATGAAGTCCTGTTTAATTGTCTTATTTCCTGATTCTGAACACCACAAAACAATACCCGTTCATGCCCCGGAATGGTCACACACCTATTAGAAAAGGGAACTTTACCATCTCTGATGGATCTCCTGCAGTCATTACCGATAGAATGAGTCTTAAAGTTGATTTAAGACACATCATGCTAAAATGCTAAAGATCAAAACAGTGTATGTGTATTCGCTGTGTGTAAACGAAGCCGTCTACCGAGTCCAAGTTTTCCCAGCAGAGAGTGCCACAATGCAAAAATAATACTCAAGTAGACAGACAATGTTAGCTCATGCCAGTTGTTATTATTATCTGTACCATCTATGTTCACATAGATATACTATATGGCCAAAAGTATGTGGACACCTGACCATGACCCCTATGTGCGCTTGTTGAACATCCTATTCCAAAGGAATGGCATTAACATGGACTTAGTCCCTCTGTACTGTTATAATAACCTCTACTCTTCTGGGAAAGCTTTCCACTACATTTTGGGAGTGAGTTGTGGAGATATGTTCTCATTCAGCCATAAGAGCATTAGTGAGGCTGGGCACTGATGCATTGTGAGGAGGCCTGGCGTTGGCGTTCCAGCTCATCCCAAAGATGCTTAGTGGGGTAGAGGTCATTTTTTCTCTGTTCTCTGAGCTAGAACTTGAGTTCTTCCACTTCGACCTCGGCAAATCATGTCTTTCTGGACCTCGCTTTGTGCGCAGTGGCGTTGCCATGCTGGGACATGTTTGGGCCGCTTAGTCCCAGTGAAGGTAAATTGTAATGGTACAATGGTATACAAAGACATTCTGCAAAATTTGTGGTGGCAAAAGTTTGGGGAAAGCCCACATATGGGGGTCATGCTCAGGTCTCCACATACTTATGACCATAACGTGTATATAGCTTACACTGTATATCTTTCATCTTAAATGAAACTGACTACACAAAATTCATGAATGTGGATATGTTTACGATGATATCGTCAGACTGAAACTGAGAGAAAGTTGCCTGCCTGTATAAATTGAGAATAGTTAATAGAATCATAATCCCAACTATTTTGCTGGCGGCACTGAAAGCTAATCACAGACGCGCTAATCGTGAGCATAACGACGCTCCTTCTTGTGTGATATTGCTTATCTGAAGCGGTGAGAATGAGAAGATTCCACAACATTTATGAACATTTTAACGAGGTGATGGATGTATCTGAATAATACAACACTTAGGGAAAAACTTAAGCCTTAAATTGTAAAACCAAAATATTTGCTTAAATGTTTTTCACCACTTCCTTCAACCCTTATGTGACGGTGTGTACCTTGCATGCTAACGGTAGTAAAACCGTAAGTTCAACCATACTGTAATGTGCGAAACTGCTGATTTGAACACAGCTGTCCCCGTGAATTAAGTAATTATTGTTGTGTCTAAACTCAAATGGAGTCTCAATAAGTTTTCTATACTACTCCAGTCCACTAACATTGCTGAGAAGCTAAATTTAAAGTAAATGCTAACTAGCACTCTGGAGCAGTAGGAAACTTGGTGCTGTTTACAGAGATCACAGAGTTTATAAATACGTCTCGTTTATCATTTATATCCATGTTGTTATCGATCGCGTATCATTTACACCACGAAACTCGCCTCAGGGATCTTTCACAGGCGCTCACACCAGGATGTTTCCTCGTTAGCTACTCGCTCGGGCAACCGACATTGTGCTAGGCTAACTCAGATTTGCATAGACAACACCGAACATTATTGTTTCCCCAAACCTCGGAAGTTTTCATTTGGTTTGCACACAGTCTTGATTGGGTTCCATGTTATCAGTCGGATGCAGATACTACCGTGAAATACAAAAACTTCAGTTCTATGAGATGAAAGGCTGGCATTTTGGGATTCATTTCTTTTTTTTTATTATTATTATTATTATTGATTATTTATTACTTTCATTTCAGACAAATTGGGAACGCTTAGAAGATATCTGCTTGAAGCTACCGTCTGAATGAGAGCTTTAATCTAGGTAGCATGCAAATGACTTGAAATGATAAAATAATTCGCTGAAATAAAATAATTTTTGTCCTACACTGGCTACAACACTGAACCAAACAATTGTGATCTTTATTTCAGCTCTCGCCATGCATTCATACATGGGAAGACAGTGGGCGGGAGGTCAGTAGGTTTTCTCCCATCAGGCTTTGCAAGTGAGAGATAAACAAATGAAAAAGTCCATAACTGTCAGCTTGAATAATCTTTCTGTATCTGACCCCGTCAATGATCCCACTTATACCTGACAGCTGTTGTGACCGAATAAGAATACCGTAGTTATTTACTTCCATTAAAAACATTCATTACTCTCAAAACAGACTGGCTAAACACACACACACACACACACACACACACACCAAGGCTATCTAAATGAATTTCACGGTTGGAATGTGATTCATAATTCCAGTTTAACAGGGCTGTCATGATACCAAAATATTTATTTGATATTGATACTGAAATTTAGTATCATGGGTTTATATACAAGCATTACTGATTGATTGATTGATTAATTGGTTGATTGATTTATTGATTGATTGATTGACACAATTAAATATGCCCATTCATTCACCTTCAGTAAACCTTTCATCCTTGTAAATAAATATGTGTTAGAGCCACTCATTGGTCAGAACACAGGAGGCAAGTTGCTGTTTTTCGAGTTAGAACATTAAGAATTATTGTCAAGCTGCACCATTATGAAGCTAGAGCTCCTCAAGAGACAAGGAACTAACAGGGAGCTAACTGAGATAGCACACATACAGTTTTCTTCTTGTTTATCTCCATCTCTGTTTTGAACACCAGTATTTTATGTTCATTTACAATATGGCCACTCAAACATTGTATGGTCATGATATAGCCGACACTATATGGCCGAAAGAATGTGGACACCTGACCAATCTCACCCATATGTGTTTTGGAACATGCCATTCCAGATTTAGTCCCCCCTTTTTGCTATTATAATAACCTCCACTCTTCCACTATATTTTGGAGCATCGCCGTAGGGATTTGCTCCTTCGGCCTCAAGAGCATTAGGTGAGGTCATGCAGTGATGGTGGGCAAGAAGGACTTGCATGCAGTCAGCGTTCCAATTCATCCCAAAACTGATCAATGGAGATGAGGCAGGGATCTGTGCAGGCCACTCACGTTCTCACATGCCAACCTCGTGTTTATAAACCTCGCTTTGTGCACAGGGGCATTGTCATGCTGGAACTCTTCGTTCTAGTGAAGGGAAATTGTAATTCTACAGCATACGAGAGACATGTTGTGTTTCCAACGTTGTGGCAGCAGTTTAGAGAAGACTCATATATGGATGTAAAGGTACACAAATGTTTTTAAATAGTGGTCAAAGTGGTCACTCTCTTCCTGTAGCTGAACCTTAAATAGACTTCTACTGGGTCTATAGTGCACTATGTATGTTCTCCAGGACCACCAGTCAAGACATCTCACTGTGATCAGCTAATGATGTGACCAAGCGATGTTTCTCAAATCGTCAACTGTCCAGTCTTAAGTCTGTGCCAACTGTAGCTTTAGATTCCTGTTCTTGTTTGGCAGGAGTGGAACCTGATGTGGTTTCCTGCTGTTGTAGTCCATCTGCTTCAAGGTTCAGCCTGGTGTACTTTCTGAAGTGCTTTTCTGCTCACCACGGTTGTACAGAGTGGTTATTTGAGTTACCATAGCCTTCCTGATCCAGTCTAGCCATTCTCCTCTGACCTCTCTCGACAAGAACTTCTACTCACTGGATGTTTTGTTGTTTTTGTTGTTGTACCATTCTGTGTAATCTCTAGAGACCGCTGTGCCTGAAAATCCCAGGAGATCAGCAGTTTCTGACACACTCAACCCACCCTGACACCAACAACCACACCACGGTTAAAGTTGCTGAAATCACATTTTTGCCCACTCGGATGTTTTAGGTGAACATTAACTGAAGCTCTTGACCTGTATCTGCATGATTTCATGCACACAATGGAAATTCACTCGGGCTTTAGTTATTTAAATAAAGGAGAAACAACTATACGGGGTGACAAGATGCCAGAAACGCAAGAGATAGGCACCAAAGGTGGCGCATCCCGGACGTGATGACACATCCTGTCACAACACTTCCTTCCTGTAAGTCAGAATTAGTCAGAGAAAGGGGGAGAGAGAGAGAGTGTTAAAAAGGACGGTCAAAAGAGAGAAAGAAGGCTCTTTTAAAAACTCCAGGCTTTAGTCAAGTAAAGACACACTCTCTTCAGTTTGTATTAAACCCATCATATTTCACAAGCTAATGCTAACTAATGCAATATTAGGTGTAATCTCCCTGCAGAAGGACCAAATTTTCCACTGGTGCTTCTGAAAGGAGAAAAATGACATAAGCATTGAATCATGAGGGGTTTGGAGTTCACCTTCCAACTTTCCAACACACACTCACACCATTGTAATTCTATCTTTGTGGGGGTTTTCCCATTGCCATTATCATAACCAAAAAACATAAATAAATAAATAATTCTCTCCTAACCTTAACCTGAATCTTCTGACTCGCTGTATTCAGCAAGACTCATGTCTGAGCTGAAGGTCTGCATGAAATGGTGTCTTCTGAAGCGCCTTCGCTGTTCTACATATCCAATAATCCTGTGCGTCAGAAAACACAGGGGAGACATGGGTAATTATCTTTAACGTAAGATTTTATATTTAGCCAGAAATGGCTAGTGGAGTCGAAGAATATTTGTTCCATTTTCTCCAACGGACTTAAGAGTTAGTGATCACGAGGTAACGTCATAGCTGTCCAAATGCTGCCATAGAAGACAGCTGATCTGTTAGACGGACCTATAGAACAGAACCAGCAATAAGACAGCTGATCTGTTAGACGGACCTATAGAACAGAACCAGCAATAAGACAGCTGATCTGTTAGACGGACCTATAGAACAGAACCAGCAATAAGACAGCTGATCTGTTAGACGGACCTATAGAACAGAACCAGCAATAAGACGGCTGATCTGTTAGACGGACCTATAGAACAGAACCAGCAATAAGACAGCTGATCTGTTAGACGGACCTATAGAACAGAACCAGCAATAAGACAGCTGATCTGTTAGACGGACCTATAGAACAGAACCAGCAATAAGACAGGCCATTGACCACAAACATTTTTTTAAAATGTTTTCTCAACCATGAGGCAATTATTCTAACATTAAAATGAATATAAATATTTAATACAGGCGACTTTTATATGTTTACTTTTGTAATTTGTACTGTGTGGGAAGCATTGTGTTCAGTCAAGCCTGGCCTGTCTCCATATCCTCTCATGATGAATGGCATGTGTGTTTGTATGGTAACAGATGGTATTGACAGAGCGATGGCAGATTTGGAACAATATCATGTAAATATAGCATGAATATTTAATGATATCCTGACACAACACAAAAAGTACTATAATCGGCTCACGGGCCTGTAGACTAAAACGTTTTGTTGGCATTAAGGGAACGGCCCTCTCCTGGCTCAGGTTTTATTTGACTGATCTTTTGTAGATTTAAATGTTGACTTCTCTACGCATACAAAACTTAGGTGTCCTGCAAGGTTCTGTTTTAGGCCCACTGTTTTTTTTTTTATGCAACCTCTGGGTCAAATTATTCATGAACATGGTATTATTTTCCACTGTTATGCTGATGACACAGTTATATGCTTCAGCAAAGCCAGATGAGAGACAGCATTTTAATAAAGTTGAGCAACGTGTAAAGGACATTAGACAACTGGATGCTTATTAACTTCCTTCTACTTAATTCTGAGAAGACAGAAGTACTCATACTAGGACAACATGCAGCTACTCATTGCGTTACTTCTGTTCTGAAAACACGCTTCAGAGAGTACAGACCAAAGTCCTGTCTGAAATGACGTCCTGTACACTTACACTATGCACTATGTACTCTACTGTCCAATGCATCAATTTTAGAAGGCAATATCGTCTCAAATTGAACATTAGCGGGTTTTTACTAACCCGAAGTATAAGCCATTTCCCGGTCGATTGCACATGACATCAGATGCACGTAATGCGACGCCGCTGGCTTTAGCAGGATACCCAGAGTCAACAAAAATGAGGACATTTGGCACTATTACACTTCCATAAGTGTCCGTGTGTATCTGTGTGGTGTGTGTTTTTTGGTAGGGGAATTCTTGATGAGAAGTTGAATTACATATGGACAATCAAAGAGACACTCAGAATGTGTGTGCTTTAGGAGACAGGTGCTGCCCATAATCCAGTGTCACACGTCTAACAGTAAATTAATTAGTGCCATTAAAAACCTATCAGAAATGCCTGCAGCAATACAACACACCAAATCAGCAGGAAGTGGTACTTTTTATGTGTGAATTGTGATTCACAAAACCACAAGGCCGCTGTAGTGAGTGGGCCAGGCAGAGTGATAAGACTGAGCAGAGTTTAACTTCATGCAAAGGAGACACAACGGAATAACTACTGGGAGTGAAGGACTTTATTGTCCCTACTGTAAAATAAGTCAGGCTTTTTTCAGATATTCAAAAGATATTCTTTCCTTATCGTGCTGGCATCTGTGAGACCGTAAGAACTGCGTGCGAGTAGTAATGTGTGCGGTGCGACTTTGTAATGGAGTGTAAAGTTGAGCTAGGTTTAAGTTTAAAGTCAAACTGTGAACGCTGCCACACCAGTCGAAGCTGAAGTTATCCTTTCAATAACAGGATTTTAGTTTCTGAGCAAATATTTGCTGGTTTGACTGAATAGAAAGTATAACTAGTGCTGATAAATAAATGCATCATAAAAATATCCACACAGATCCCATGTATAAGATGGTCATTGAACTGTCTTATACACGAGGGTTAGCACAGCAGCTAGCAGTGAACTTCAGTCAAGAACGCTAACTAGCATCCAACTTACACAATGACCGACGTGAGGGTTAGACCCTGGGGTAGACTCTAGGTTAGATCTAGTGTTTAGATATTTAGACACGATTAAGTTTCAGTGCACACACTAAAGTGCGTGTGAGTGTGTGTGTGTGTGTGTGTGTGTGTGTGTGTGTGTGTGTTGGGTCAACGCCAGTGGGTATCCACAGCTTGGCAGACTGTGGCTTATATTCATCATGCATGATCCTGGTTTTCTCTGAA
Organism: Ictalurus furcatus; assembly: GCF_023375685.1. NCBI lineage: Eukaryota > Metazoa > Chordata > Actinopteri > Siluriformes > Ictaluridae > Ictalurus > Ictalurus furcatus. The sequence continues at coordinate 646,485 of NC_071272.1, forward strand.
TAAGTGTGTGTGTGTGTGTGTGTGTGTGTGTTCAGGGCTCATTCAGCAGAGCCAAAGAATTTCTCACATGCAATTATAAGTTCAAGGGCAAATGGTTCTAAGAATACTTTAAACCCATTTCTAATCATACTCAAATTAATAATCCTAACGTGTATATATACACACTGCATTTCTCACAGTAACGCTAGGCATACATCAATAACAGGTTATACAGTATAACATACGATACTGAACACACTGGGCACCCCATGTTCCTTTTGGGTGGAGGCTACCAAAGCTGTGTTTGTGCTCCTAGCGTACAGACAGCTGTTTCCTAAAGTTCCTTGTTTTAGCTGAACCCAAAAGCAGCATGGCAGGTGCTATAAAGACAATCCTGTCATTTTGATTACTGGATCGATTTTCTGTGAGAGTTTGGTTTGAGAAACATGGTGGAATTGGAAGCCATATTAGACTCCAACGTATCATTTCCAGGTCTCAAATCACGCCGTATAAAGTGTCTTGGCAGAAGAACTGAGTGAGAACTTCAGTGCTTTGGGAAAGGGTTCCACTGTGACCGTGATCAGGATAAAGCAGTGACATGAAGACAGATGAATGATTACTTATCCCACTGCACACACCCAAAAATACATTTATCCTTCTGTAGATTCTTCTGAGCTTTGCTAACAGGAACGCTAATTAAAACTAGCACGATAGGGAATCTTCTGGGGAATCTACGCAAATATGACTACAAGTCAAAAACAGTCCAGGTAAATGTTAAATACACGAAAGAAGTTGTTATTAAAACAGTTTCTCAGTTATAGGTATTTGTGCAGCCGCCGTGACGACCATCTTCAGCTAAACTGTTGTCCGGTGAAGAAAATGATGGAATTGCCTTTGCAAAGACGGAAACATCTGACATTCGCTTCACGATCGGAACACAATCACACGCGGCCCGATGAGAAGGTGAAGAGAGAATAAAATACCCAGCTGTTTCTACGCAGCGTCGCAGTTAACAGGAATATGAATGGAATTAGCATGCTTGTGGTTAACATCTATGTTAGCACTCACGCACGAGCACTCACGGTGTTCTTGCAGTAATTAACACGTCCTTTACTTTGTATATTATAAATCAAGATGCATACAGTGGTGACGCTTGTTTCGGCAGGTAAAAATACCTATTAAATGTGGAAGACTAGGGTCAACTTGACACTGGAGTGACTGGTGTGTTATAAAGTTCTTCTCGAGCCCTGTGGATCCTGTGAACATGTCTGTCCTGATGTCCTCGAGTCTTTCGTCATATGTAGTAACCACGGACATGTGGACGTGCAAAGACTGCTGGGATAGGCATGAAATGATTTTGCCTGCCATTCTGACATGCTTTCGCACCTATTAAAGGGAACGCAGTTATCCGAAGTCTTGGCATGGTGTGCGTAAAGATGATCGAATCATCTCGGTGTTTTTGGACTTTTCCTAGCCACTCAGCAACAGGCTAGAGCAAGTACTGCAGCAGCTTTTTAAGTGTTTCTTTCATCAACCCGAAGAACATGTCCTCGTGCCAGGAAGTGATGTAACATTCATCTGTTAGGATTTATGCAAGGCTACTGTGTAAGAACTTAAGTGAAAAAAGAAAAAAGAAAGAAGTGTTCCTTTTTGGAACTGATGATGAGTTTATAAAAGATTTTTTTTAATATATATATATATATATATATATATATATATATATATATATATATATATATTTATTTTTTTTTTTTATTTTTTTTTTAAAGAAGTGCATCTTTCAATTTTCATGTAAATAGACCCCTAATTTGTGTGGCTCATCATTTTAAATTTGTAGATAAAGACAACAGTTTACAGTTTAGTGTGTTAGTTTACTCAACACTTCTTAGACCTGCTTGGATTTGACATAAATAGGATGCTGACATGCTGCAGAACGTCTGGGTTTAGTTAGAGAGAATAAACTAACCCCTGGAAAACGGACTTCTGCTGAATCGGTGTAATGAGGGTGGTAACGCGCATGCGCACTGCGATCTGCTGGGTTCTCTTCCAGAACATGATTATTGTGTTATAGCTGCTCTGATAATAATGTAATAACCACTCACACTCACACACACATGTACAATCATCAGTTTTATGATGTGAACGCGCGGGATACTGCAGCACCCCGGCGGAGGAGAGTCATCCTGCTCTTCCTGCTCCTCCTGCTCCTCCTCCTCCTCCTCATCATCATCATCATCAGAGGTGCAATCGGTACCAGATCACGCGCGAGCGCCTTTCACAAAGTCGATCTCTTTCTAAAACAGACACCTCTAGCCCAGCCCGTTAAAGGCTCAACGGAACCGCACACACAAGACAACACGACGCACGGAATCGCGCGTGTCGTAGATCCGCTCGTGCAGCAGCGCCGCCACAGCGCGAGCGAGCAACGATGCTCGTGAATCCGCTATATCGCCTTCCAGCAGTCATGCGATGTTTAAACAAGCAGGTCGACTTACCCATAATTCAGTGCCCCAGCTCATGGTTTCAGTAATCCGGGGTTCTGACACGGAGCGCTTTCAGCTTCTAGAAGCACGCGAGCAGGAAAATAGGTTCTGTGTGCGTTCCGGAGCGCGCGCTACTATGTGGGTGGGTGCGCTCGCGCTCTCTCTCTCTCTCTCTCTCTCGCTTCTGGTTCTTAGCGTCCCCTCCCCCCGCCTCTCTCTCTTCTGCTCTCTCCGCTCTCTCTGTATGTGTGTGTGTGTGTGTGTGTGTGTGTGTGTAAAAGCACTAACCCCCTACCTCAGAAAGGTTTGGAGCCTCATATGCAGAGGCCGAATAATCCCACATGTCCCCCTACTCCCTATATATATATATATATACACATATATACACGTGCACTGCTTAATGGTAAAGCCAGATTATACATATATGGGATTGGGCGAGGGCCCTGGGGCACCAAATATTTAATATAATGATTAGACCTTTAAAATATTTGTCATATATACATATATATATAATTTACTGGAAGTGATGCAAACAGATACAAAATTAGTTAATACAACATATAGAGAGAGATAATATAAAATATATAGTCTAGGTTGGGTTGCAGCACACTGTGTTAATCTGCTTAATGGAAGAAAATAATATGGACATACGCTGCATAGGGCAAGAGTATAGTAGGGAGCAAAAGTTTGCTTTTATCTACCTTGCTTTCATTTGAATCCTTTCCTCGCAAAAAAAAAAAAAAGATCTGCTATAAAACAGAACATGTTCCTGTAGATAACCTGCAACACGGCCTGAAAATTACATCAGTGAAGTAAAAATCTGTAGTCATGTCGAAGTCTAAATCAGCAGGTTTAATGTCAAGTGGAAAAATAATCCACATTTCTATCATGAAAAAACGACTTCTTTTACTGTTAATATCTCAACATACACTTTTCACCACTTGTGATCATATACACTATATGGCTAAAAGTATGTGGACGCCTGACCGTCACACCCATATGTGTGTCTTCCCCACTGTTACTACAAAATTGGAAGCACACAATAGTCTGGGATGTGTTTGAATACTGTAGCGATACAATTTTGGAGTCCATGAAGACATGGTTTGCAAAGGTCGCTGTGAAGGACTCGAGTGGCCTGCACAGAGCCCCGACCTCAACCCCACCGATTACTTTTAGGATGAACGGAAATGCCAGTAATGTCTGTAATCGCTAAACTGTAAGCCATGAATGCAAAAAAGAAAAAACCCCAAAAACTCCTGGTCTATAGGGCGTGCAGCCTATGCAAGAGGCAATTATATGCAATAGGCAATTTATCCAGGAAATTGTAGCACAGGAAATATTCCTTTCACTCGCCATCCGAAAGATGTGCTACTGCGCCACTTAGTGGCGACAAGTGAATATCACAACAGCCGCAGTAAAAGGTTAGAGGTTTATTGGAGTTTCCAGTCAAGTACCTCAAAAACCAAAAACACTGTGGATTTTTACAAAAGTAATAAACATGAACATATCAGAGGTGCAAACCATACGATAAATAACTACAGAAATTCTAAACATAACATTCAGCTAAAATAATACAAAGTTCTGCACAAGTCAGAATACAGGAAAACTGGAACTTAAACAGAAGCGTGCAAGACATACAGTCTCAAACGTAGACCGTGTAATCTTTTCTTATTTTTTATCTTTTCTGACTTAACATGCAAATCACTTCCCAGTGAACTGCTCCCACTTCAGCCAACACACACGGTGAACCTTGACCTCTGAGCAGTGTTTCAATCCACAAGTCCAAAACGAGGCAAAATGAACATGTGGCTAAACTTGGGGTGTCCGGAGATCTACCAGTCGATTTCTAACCCCAAGGCCACAGAGTGCGTCCGTATGATCAAAGATGAAATTCAAAGAATTCCATCTAGAGACAGACAGACTCTAGATTAGAAGTGAAACGGATTGTTTATTAACTTACTTCACTGATAATTATCTGATAGTTGAATTAAATGCACTTTGCTCATCTCAGTTCGAGCCATAAATCTTGTTCCCCTTACTAAATTATGAATGAGAAATAAAGTCTGTGACATCGGCGAAATCAGAAAACACGATCGAACTCAGACTGGCTGGCTGTAGCTGGGTTGCGGTTCTGATTGGCTGGCTGTTGGGGCATGTGACCACGGCGCCGCGGGGGGGCCAGGTATTCAAACATGGACGTGTTGTGTGTGGAGAGCATGTGCTTGAGGTCAGAGGGCATGGGATCAGACCAGAAGAAGTCGTGGTTGAGAGCGTCGTCACTGTCCACACGCTGCGCCGGGTCCAGCACCAGCAGCTTATCGATCAGATCCAGAGCGTATGGATCTTTAACATACGCCTTCAGACGCTCTTTTACCTTTCGCTTCTGTCCTTTGGGTAACTCCATCTTCTGGTACAACTCATATTTTTTATCCACACCAGGCCACACCTGAGAAAGAGGAAGAAGGTGACGAACTGATTCGGAGATGGTTCTTGTCCTGTACGTAAATATGATACGTAATATATCATAATAAATCTATTATAATCACCCCTTTCCTTTGCATTGCTGACCAATTACAGCTTTAATAAAAATGTTTGCTGTATACAACTTTTAACGCTAGTGAACTTACAGATGACTACAAACTGGTGTTTGGGTCAGTGTTTGAAAACAAACCAACCATAAATAACCAAGTTTAAAATAAACATGCATAGCATCATTACTTCCGCAGTAATGGATCCACACAGCTGGCTGATCAGAGTGAGCTGGTGCTGTTCTGTGTTTCCCTGCATGATGGGGCTCCTCGTCCACATTTCCGCCATGATACACCCTGCACCCCACAGATCGATGGGTGGCCCGTAGTCACGCTCTCCTAAACAGACACAAGCAAAAACACACAAATGTTTAGATAAAAAAGATACAACAAGCTAGTCTGTAATTTCTAATTTGGTTGAAAAGCTTAGCCGCCATCAGCCAATCAGATTTCAGCAGCCATATGACAGGATTTTTGACATAAGGTTTGTCTAAGGTTAACAAAAAAAGATGAACAGTGTGTCCATTTAGACAGGGGTTCCCAAACTTTTCCAGGGCAAGGCCCCCCAAATGGCATTAACATTTGATCGAGGCCCCCCTTCTGCAAGATGTCTTTAAAACACATTAAAAATACAGACTTCTGAATATAGCCCCTTTTTTATTATTAATAATTACATCTTTACATTACATTAGGAATTGATTGTGTGTGTGTGGTTGTCTGAGAGGGAAAATTTATTTTTGACCCCAAATTGTTGAGGCCCCCGGGCGCCCCCTGGCGGCCCCCACTTTGAAAAGCACTGCATTTAGAGATTCTCTAATAGGCCATGCAACCTGACAGAAATCGGCCACTAGGGGCGCTGTTCTTGTGTGGACAAAATAAAGGCAAAACTCCTTGATAGTGTTCTTGACTTGGCTAGATGTTGTGAAGGGGTTTATCCTTCACTAAGGAAAGAAATCTGCAATCATCCATTTTAGTCGTCTTCTGCCTTTTGGTGTTGCTGAGCTTGCCAGTGCATTTACTAATTTATAAGAATGTACCAAATTGTTGATTTGGCCACTCCGAACGTTTCTCTCTCTGCCATGTCCGTTTAGTTTTTTCAGCCTAATGATGGCTTCACTTGCATCGACACCTCTTTGGACCGCGTACTGAGAGTTCCCATGAACAGCTACCAAATGCAAATTTAACACTTGGAATAAACTCCAGATCTTTTATGTCATTCTTTTATAATGAAGTAACTAGGAAACAGGCCACACCTGGCCATGAAACCGCTCATCAATCAGCTGTCCAATTACTTTTGAGCCTGTGAAATTGGGAAGATTATGAATGAATAAAATTGGCTGTAATTCCTAAACCGTTAAGGCAATGTTTTTGTTAGATCCCTTGAATTAAAGCTGAAAGTCTACACTTCAATCACATCACATCTTGATCGCTTCATTTCAACTCCGTTATGGGGTACATAGGCAAAATAACCCAAGTTGTGTCCCTGTCCAAATACTTATGGATCCGTGTGTGTGTGTGCACGTGCGTAATACATAAATGTACAGTCTTGTATTGAATTAGCTTTAAGGGACACTCTAGTGATTCTATCAATTCTATGACTGTTCCAATCTGACTTGCTGTTCTCAGTCTCACCCAGCAGGAGCTCTGGAGGTCGGTACCACAGGGTCACCACTCGGTTGGTGTAGCGATTGCCCTGGCTGTTCTTTGCCAGGCTGAAGGCTCTTGCCAGGCCAAAATCAGCCAGTTTCAGCACTCCATCCCTTGTGATGAGCACGTTTGCTGCTTTCATGTCTCTGTGCAGGATCTAAAAACAGAAAGCATACACGACTGTGACAAATGACCACAAGAACAGCTTCTACAAGTCTCTGGAACCATCTTTGAGAAAAAAGAGACATATTAGCAAAAAACAGCATGTACTTTAATAAGTACAAAAGACGTGACGTCATTCTGAATAGCCCAGATCTGGGAGTCAAATAAACTCTCAGATCAGAGAAAACAGCCTGGAGGTTTCAAGGAAGATGGGAATGATGGGAAATGCCAACCTTGTTTCTGTGGATGTAGTAGAGTCCATTCAGCAGCATCTGCATGACCTTTTTGATCTCCGACAGCGTGAACTTAACATTGGCGTTGCTTAGTAGGCCAGCCAGATCGTGCTCACAGAAATCAAACACCAGGTATATGCTGCCCTTGTAACGGTTAAACTGGGTGGCTGCACAACACACACACACACACACACACACACCCCATTAGAAAAAGCTGTATGAATTGTTCTAGCCTAAACACAGAATCCGTGCTTAGAAATGTCATTTATCATCATTATTACATGTTTGTTTGCACTGTTTTATCCACAAACATTTTCCACATCGCTTCAAACTTGTGAAAGTGTAACGCAAACCATCACCTCATGTGAAACAGGTACAACGCTTCTGGCTCTGTGAAATTCTTCATTTATAAAGACACAATCCTTCCTTTGTGTTTACACATTTTAAAAGGGTCCTAATGGGAAAAAAAATCCCCAACGAAGCGCCTTACCTTTTGTTCGACAGATCTCGATCAGATTTACGACGTTCTCGTGCTTTAGCAGCTGCAGGATCTTGATCTCCCTCAGTGCTGTGATGGGAAACTAAACAGAAATACAGGAGCATCTCAAAAAATTTAGAACATCGTGGAAAAGTTCATTTCTTCCCGTAATTTAGGTCAAAAAGTGGAACTTTCATATATTCTAAATTCATTACACAAAGTATGAACGTACTTTTCAGAAGGTCGACATTTCTGTATTATAAATTCTTTATTTGAATATTTTGAGATTAGATTTCCGTGAGCTGTAAGCCGTAATCATCGAGATTAAAACAACAAAAAAAAAGGCTTGAAATATTTCACTTGATGTGTAATGAATCTACAATAGATGAAAGTTCCACTTTTTGACATAAATGAGAGGAAAAATGAACTTTTCCACCTGTATTTCATCACGACACTCAGCATACAGATAATCGATCGTTACACAGAACATGTTGTAATAAATAATTTAGCATGGAAACATTTCAGACCATCACTAATTGCTTCTTTCACCATCTTCTAAAACAAGCTGACATAACTGGGAACAATTGCAGAATGGGAGTCCACAAGCAGCAACTATAAGAGTGCGTCATCCTCATCAGAAGAAAACGTTTAACGTTTTTTAAAAGACAGAAACACCACCTCACACAGGATCTAGTCCGATCCCCAGAGACTGCCTGTGGGACTAAAAGCTTGTGTACACTTTTCTGGCTACAAGTTTCAGAAGTCTGATGGCTATAATCTGATTGTCTATCCAAGTGCTCTCTTTTAACCCGGTTTCCACCGGCTTTTCCAAGCAAGAAAAAAAAGCTGAAACCAGTTCAGCACTTCACATCTTTAAAAGCTGTTGTGTTTAAAGCAGATACCAGTGAGTAATCTCATGCTTGCTAAAGGTCTGTGGTTGGTCATCTACTATGTCGGTCAATTTGTCTCTTCCTGTGAAAGGAGATAGTTCCTGACTCTGTACAGTGACTGAAAATGTCTAGTAAAAACTACAGGTGTGGGTTGTACGAGAAGCATCTATGACCATGAGCAGAATTCAAAACACGTCACTGTCTGTTGCGGTTTCTTTTTCGGAACAACGACGAAAAGGCAGATAAGAAAAAAAAGTGATGCATTTTGTGAATGGAAAGCAACAAGGTTGTGTTAAAGATAGCACTGGAAGGTGGGGAGAAAGTCTGAGAGAACGAGCAATTCGGGATGAAGCCAAAGCGCCGACTCGGAGTCTTACCCCTTCTTTCTCATTTTCCATGAGCACCTTCTTCAGCGCTACTTTCTTGCCAGTCTGTCTGTGTTTGGCCTTGAACACCTCCCTGTAGAAAGGAAACGAACAACGAGATGAACAATTACGTATGCCTTGTGATATACATCTCTTTTGTCAGTTTTAACATTTATAATTAACGTCAACAATGTCAAAGATCTATTTAATAATGAAATTCTGGGTTGACTTTTTTTTTTTTTTAGTTTAAACTTCTTTCGTCAAGTTGGTCTACATCCACTTTGGTTAACTATGTTCTATATTACCCACGATGCAATTCGACTACTTGCTGACGGCGATGCCAAAGGGTATTAACCCTGGTTTCATCGCTACGTAAAGCGAGTGATGCAGCACAGGCTTTAATTCTTTAATCTGTCCAGCGCTCTTACCTCCTCATCTGTATGCACGGCTCAAACACATCAGCTTCCACAGCTTCTACGTTCATAGTAATAACACCATCACCACCACCTTGTTGACCACCTCACAGTTCACTCCCTAGCTGAGTCACGTCCACTGTCTGCTGTCTAATCCTAATCCTAATCCTATGTTGAATTTCTCATTCATATCACTCACTGGAAAATACTGAGTGGGAAAAAGAATCTATGGATATTTTTGCTTTTAGGAGTTAACAGCGAAGCGGGACTTTTATCCCTTATGCTTAAACCATGATATATATATTTTTTCCTCCTAGGAAAAGCCATCGTGTCTGTGACAGCAACGTCCGCCTGTGACCAACCAAGAAATCAGCACTGGAATCACAAAGTTCACCACAAATATTCCAATCTAAAACTGATCTAGAAAGCTTTTTGTGCTTCTGCGCTTTACCTACATCCTTACTAGGCATACATGCCAGTTCCCGAATATATTCTGCATAGATATTGTATTTGTAAATAATCTCGTCCCTGCTTTATTCTTCTCCTTTCCCCCTTATCTTCTTATGTATTTTTGGTTTATATTCCATCAACAAATCTCAACGACAAATGCAACTAAAAGTCAACATGACTGAAGGAGAAATAAAGAAATGAAGAACCCTGAGGTAAATCATCACCCACTGTGCTAGCGACAACAGAATCCAAGCAGTTCATGGAATGAGCACAGGTCCGCTCCAAAAGGATCTCACAGGACCTCAATTACAGCGGTGTTTAAAACACAAAACAAACAAAAACAAGTCTGTTACCCGAAGGTGCCTTGGCCGATCTTGGCGAGCTTTTCGTACTTAGAAAACTCGTCGCAAAAAGGAAACTCGACGCCGTCGTAATATTTGGACATGATGGCGGTCTCCCGGTCCGGCCTGGAACAACACAAACAACAAGGGCGGTGTGAAGTTATTAGCACGTTTAATCCAAAGCTCGGAATCACACTGATAACGAAGACTTTAAGGGGGAAAAGCTTTCCAAAAACAAACAAACACATCATTCATTTATTCCTACTTATCGCCAGACACCGCCGAGCTCCCAGTCTTGTCTCGCTGCATCGTTGCTCTTCTTCTGTGGCACAAAAAAATCCAGGAAACGTCACTGCAAGCTTCTTCTACGTCTTCTCCTATATGGAATTTAGGTATTTTTCGTTTGCGCCCCCTTCAGGGCAGATAGCAAAACTGCCAAAGTCAACCTGCTAAAGGACGCAATCCACCTTCATTAACAGACTGTAATTAATGATATGACATTGGCATAAAACTTGTTCTTTTCAGTGAAGATAAGAGTTGACGTTGTTGGTATAAACCTGTATTGACAGTTGTCATGCATCCTGCAAAACCCTGGGTGCTTGTCGTTTCTTATTTCTTATCATTTCTTAATAACAACATTCTTAATAAAGCAAAATGCACTGATAGTAGGGCTGTGTGAAACGTTTGTTTTATTCAACAATGAATTAATGAACAATACATACATGATCACATATTGTGTGCAGCTTTGCATAAGCAAACATGCAAGGATCAATTAATTACCCCGTGCAGTAATAAAACACATGGCGATGTTTATATGTGATTTCATAGTTTATTTTATTAAATATCAGAAATCTAAAAAAGGTGTGCATCATACCTGACACCTACATGAACCCTTTCCAGTTGGTTGTGGGACTGTAAGTCATTCCCTTCAAATGCTATTGAAGTTAGAAACGTGTTTAACAATGTCGAGTGTAACTTTAGAGACGGTCCCTTAATTTCCGCCTATCTGCGAATATCGAATATCGAACGTCCAACAAACTTTATTCCAGTTCTTTTTTGTGCCACAGAAGAAGAGCAACGATGCAGCGAGACAAGACTGGGAGCTCGGCGGTGTCTGGCGATAAGTAGGAATAAATGAATGATGTGTTTGTTTGTTTTTGGAAAGCTTTTCCCCCTTAAAGTCTTCGTTATCAGTGTGATTCCGAGCTTTGGATTAAACGTGCTAATAACTTCACACCGCCCTTGTTGTTTGTGTTGTTCCAGGCCGGACCGGGAGACCGCCATCATGTCCAAATATTACGACGGCGTCGAGTTTCCTTTTTGCGACGAGTTTTCTAAGTACGAAAAGCTCGCCAAGATCGGCCAAGGCACCTTCGGGTAACAGACTTGTTTTTGTTTGTTTTGTGTTTTAAACACCGCTGTAATTGAGGTCCTGTGAGATCCTCTTGGAGCGGACCTGTGCTCATTCCATGAACTGCTTGGATTCTGTTGTCGCTAGCACAGTGGGTGATGATTTACCTCAGGGTTCTTCATTTCTTTATTTCTCCTTCAGTCATGTTGACTTTTAGTTGCATTTGTCGTTGAGATTTGTTGATGGAATATAAACCAAAAATACATAAGAAGATAAGGGGGAAAGGAGAAGAATAAAGCAGGGACGAGATTATTTACAAATACAATATCTATGCAGAATATATTCGGGAACTGGCATGTATGCCTAGTAAGGATGTAGGTAAAGCGCAGAAGCACAAAAAGCTTTCTAGATCAGTTTTAGATTGGAATATTTGTGGTGAACTTTGTGATTCCAGTGCTGATTTCTTGGTTGGTCACAGGCGGACGTTGCTGTCACAGACACGATGGCTTTTCCTAGGAGGAAAAAATATATATATCATGATTTAAGCATAAGGGATAAAAGTCCCGCTTCGCTGTTAACTCCTAAAAGCAAAAATATCCATAGATTCTTTTTCCCACTCAGTATTTTCCAGTGAGTGATATGAATGAGAAATTCAACATAGGATTAGGATTAGGATTAGACAGCAGACAGTGGACGTGACTCAGCTAGGGAGTGAACTGTGAGGTGGTCAACAAGGTGGTGGTGATGGTGTTATTACTATGAACGTAGAAGCTGTGGAAGCTGATGTGTTTGAGCCGTGCATACAGATGAGGAGGTAAGAGCGCTGGACAGATTAAAGAATTAAAGCCTGTGCTGCATCACTCGCTTTACGTAGCGATGAAACCAGGGTTAATACCCTTTGGCATCGCCGTCAGCAAGTAGTCGAATTGCATCGTGGGTAATATAGAACATAGTTAACCAAAGTGGATGTAGACCAACTTGACGAAAGAAGTTTAAACTAAAAAAAAAAAGTCAACCCAGAGTTTCGTTATTAAATAGATCTTTGACATTGTTGACGTTAATTATAAATGTTAAAACTGACAAAAGAGATGTATATCACAAGGCATACGTAATTGTTCATCTCGTTGTTCGTTTCCTTTCTACAGGGAGGTGTTCAAGGCCAAACACAGACAGACTGGCAAGAAAGTAGCGCTGAAGAAGGTGCTCATGGAAAATGAGAAAGAAGGGGTAAGACTCCGAGTCTGCGCTTTGGCTTCATCCCGAATTGCTCGTTCTCTCAGACTTTCTCCCCACCTTCCAGTGCTATCTTTAACACAACCTTGTTGCTTTCCATTCACAAAATGCATCACTTTTTTTTCTTATCTGCCTTTTCGTCGTTGTTCCGAAAAAGAAACCGCAACAGACAGTGACGTGTTTTGAATTCTGCTCATGGTCATAGATGCTTCTCGTACAACCCACACCTGTAGTTTTTACTAGACATTTTCAGTCACTGTACAGAGTCAGGAACTATCTCCTTTCACAGGAAGAGACAAATTGACCGACATAGTAGATGACCAACCACAGACCTTTAGCAAGCATGAGATTACTCACTGGTATCTGCTTTAAACACAACAGCTTTTAAAGATGTGAAGTGCTGAACTGGTTTCAGCTTTTTTTTCTTGCTTGGAAAAGCCGGTGGAAACCGGGTTAAAAGAGAGCACTTGGATAGACAATCAGATTATAGCCATCAGACTTCTGAAACTTGTAGCCAGAAAAGTGTACACAAGCTTTTAGTCCCACAGGCAGTCTCTGGGGATCGGACTAGATCCTGTGTGAGGTGGTGTTTCTGTCTTTTAAAAAACGTTAAACGTTTTCTTCTGATGAGGATGACGCACTCTTATAGTTGCTGCTTGTGGACTCCCATTCTGCAATTGTTCCCAGTTATGTCAGCTTGTTTTAGAAGATGGTGAAAGAAGCAATTAGTGATGATCTGAAATGTTTCCATGCTAAATTATTTATTACAACATGTTCTGTGTAACGATCGATTATCTGTATGCTGAGTGTCGTGATGAAATACAGGTGGAAAAGTTCATTTTTCCTCTCATTTATGTCAAAAAGTGGAACTTTCATCTATTCTAGATTCATTACACATCAAGTGAAATATTTCAAGCCTTTTTTTGTTCTTGTTTTAATCTCGATGATTGATTACGGCTTACAGCTCACAGAAATCTAATCTCAAAATATTCAAATAAAGAATTTATAATACAGAAATGTCGACCTTCTGAAAAGTACGTTCATACTTTGTGTAATGAATCTAGAATATATGAAAGTTCCACTTTTTGACCTAAATTACGGGAAGAAATGAACTTTTCCACAATGTTCTAAATTTTTTGAGATGCTCCTGTATTTCTGTTTAGTTTCCCATCACAGCACTGAGGGAGATCAAGATCCTGCAGCTGCTAAAGCACGAGAACGTCGTAAATCTGATCGAGATCTGTCGAACAAAGGGTAAGGCGCTTCGTTGGGGATTTTTTTCCCCATTAGGACCCTTTTAAAATGTGTAAACACAAAGGAAGGATTGTGTCTTTATAAATGAAGAATTTCACAGAGCCAGAAGCGTTGTACCTGTTTCACATGAGGTGATGGTTTGCGTTACACTTTCACAAGCGATGTGGAAAATGTTTGTGGATAAAACAGTGCAAACAAACATGTAATAATGATGATGAATGACATTTCTAAGCACGGATTCTGTGTTTAGGCTAGAACAATTCATACAGCTTTTTCTAACGGGGGGTGTGTGTGTGTGTGTGTGTGTGTGTGTGTGTGTGTGTGTGTGTGTGTGTTGTGCAGCCACCCAGTTTAACCGTTACAAGGGCAGCATATACCTGGTGTTTGATTTCTGTGAGCACGATCTGGCTGGCCTACTAAGCAACGCCAATGTTAAGTTCACGCTGTCGGAGATTAAAAAGGTCATGCAGATGCTGCTGAATGGACTCTACTGGATCCACAGAAACAAGGTTGGCATTTCCCATCATTCCCATCTTCCTTGAAACATCCAGGCTGTTTTCTCTGATCTGAGAGTTTATTTGACTCCCAGATCTGGGCTATTCAGAATGACGTCATGTCTTTTGTACGTATTAAAGGACACGCTGTTTTTTGCTAATATGTCTCTTTTTTTTTTTTCCTCAACTAAAAACTTGTTTTGAAGACAGTTATGACTGACTTATGGAAATAATTTATTGGAGCGTGTGTGACTAAAAGACATTTCATAAATATTTTATAAATTGGCCGCTTGATGTTGTTATTTTGAAGGGATAAAATGAATCGTGTTGTATTTGGGTGAAGAAGCCTGTTTATGTTGAAGTGAGGTGATATAAAGTGTGAACATCCCAAAACCAGGTTGAAGAAATGTAAAAAAAATGGGACTTATAACTTTGTGCTTGACATCGGTGAACTGCTGTCTTCTCTGGAATATGTTCGGCGCCACTTGTCCCTTTAGAGTGAATGTTCACTGCAAATCACTGCAAAGTTCACAACAACCCATCTGAGCACCTTTAGGGAGATTTTGGAGCAACTTGTTAGACAGCAACAGTGCTCTCCATCACCAAAACACCAACTGTTATAATATCATGTGGTGATCATCCCAACAAGATGGTTCCAGAGACTTGTAGAAGCTGTTCTTGTGGTCATTTGTCACAGTCGTGTATGCTTTCTGTTTTTAGATCCTGCACAGAGACATGAAAGCAGCAAACGTGCTCATCACAAGGGATGGAGTGCTGAAACTGGCTGATTTTGGCCTGGCAAGAGCCTTCAGCCTGGCAAAGAACAGCCAGGGCAGTTGCTACACCAACCGAGTGGTGACCCTGTGGTACCGACCTCCAGAGCTCCTGCTGGGTGAGACTGAGAACAGCAAGTCAGATTGGAGCAGTCATAGAATTGATAGAATCACTAGAGTGTCCCTTAAAGCTAATTCAATACAAGACTGTACATTTATGTATTACGCACGCGCACACACACACGGATCCATAAGTATTTGGACAGGGACACAACTTGGGTTATTTTGCCTATGTACCCCATAACGGAGTTGAAATGAAGCGATCAAGATGTGATGTGATTGAAGTGTAGACTTTCAGCTTTAATTCAAGGGATCTAACAAAAATATTGCCGTAACGGTTTAGGAATTACAGCCAATTTTATTCATTCATAATCTTCCCAATTTCACAGGCTCAAAAGTAATTGGACAGCTGACTGATGAGCGGTTTCATGGCCAGGTGTGGCCTGTTTCCTAGTTACTTCATTATAAAAGAATGACATAAAAGATCTGGAGTTTATTCCAAGTGTTAAATTTGCATTTGGTAGCTGTTCATGGGAACTCTCAGTACGCGGTCCAAAGAGGTGTCGATGCAAGTGAAGCCATCATTAGGCTGAAAAAACTAAACGGACATGGCAGAGAGAGAAACGTTCGGAGTGGCCAAATCAACAATTTGGTACATTCTTATAAATTAGTAAATGCACTGGCAAGCTCAGCAACACCAAAAGGCAGAAGACGACTAAAATGGATGATTGCAGATTTCTTTCCTTAGTGAAGGATAAACCCCTTCACAACATCTAGCCAAGTCAAGAACACTATCAAGGAGTTTTGCCTTTATTTTGTCCACACAAGAACAGCGCCCCTAGTGGCCGATTTCTGTCAGGTTGCATGGCCTATTAGAGAATCTCTAAATGCAGTGCTTTTCAAAGTGGGGGCCGCCAGGGGGCGCCCGGGGGCCTCAACAATTTGGTGTCAAAAATAAATTCTCCCTCTCAGACAACCACACACACACACAATCAATTCCTAATGTAATGTAAAGATGTAATTATTAATAATAAAAAAGGGGCTATATTCAGAAGTCTGTATTTTTAATGTGTTTTAAAGACATCTTGCAGAAGGGGGGCCTCGATCAAATGTTAATGCCATTTGGGGGGCCTTGCCCTGGAAAAGCTTGGGAACCCCTGTCTAAATGGACACACTGTTCATCTTTTTTTGTTAACCTTAGACAAATCTTATGTCAAAAATCCTGTCATATGGCTGCTGAAATCTGATTGGCTGATGGCGGCTAAGTTTTTCAACCAAATTAGAAATTACAGACTAGCTTGTTGTATCTTTTTTTTATCTAAACATTTGTGTGTTTTTGCTTGTGTCTGTTTAGGAGAGCGTGACTACGGGCCACCCATCGATCTGTGGGGTGCAGGGTGTATCATGGCGGAAATGTGGACGAGGAGCCCCATCATGCAGGGAAACACAGAACAGCACCAGCTCACTCTGATCAGCCAGCTGTGTGGATCCATTACTGCGGAAGTAATGATGCTATGCATGTTTATTTTAAACTTGGTTATTTATGGTTGGTTTGTTTTCAAACACTGACCCAAACACCAGTTTGTAGTCATCTGTAAGTTCACTAGCGTTAAAAGTTGTATACAGCAAACATTTTTATTAAAGCTGTAATTGGTCAGCAATGCAAAGGAAAGGGGTGATTATAATAGATTTATTATGATATATTACGTATCATATTTACGTACAGGACAAGAACCATCTCCGAATCAGTTCGTCACCTTCTTCCTCTTTCTCAGGTGTGGCCTGGTGTGGATAAAAAATATGAGTTGTACCAGAAGATGGAGTTACCCAAAGGACAGAAGCGAAAGGTAAAAGAGCGTCTGAAGGCGTATGTTAAAGATCCATACGCTCTGGATCTGATCGATAAGCTGCTGGTGCTGGACCCGGCGCAGCGTGTGGACAGTGACGACGCTCTCAACCACGACTTCTTCTGGTCTGATCCCATGCCCTCTGACCTCAAACACATGCTCTCCACACACAACACGTCCATGTTTGAATACCTGGCCCCCCCGCGGCGCCGTGGTCACATGCCCCAACAGCCAGCCAATCAGAACCGCAACCCAGCTACAGCCAGCCAGTCTGAGTTCGATCGTGTTTTCTGATTTCGCCGATGTCACAGACTTTATTTCTCATTCATAATTTAGTAAGGGGAACAAGATTTATGGCTCGAACTGAGATGAGCAAAGTGCATTTAATTCAACTATCAGATAATTATCAGTGAAGTAAGTTAATAAACAATCCGTTTCACTTCTAATCTAGAGTCTGTCTGTCTCTAGATGGAATTCTTTGAATTTCATCTTTGATCATACGGACGCACTCTGTGGCCTTGGGGTTAGAAATCGACTGGTAGATCTCCGGACACCCCAAGTTTAGCCACATGTTCATTTTGCATCGTTTTGGACTTGTGGATTGAAACACTGCTCAGAGGTCAAGGTTCACCGTGTGTGTTGGCTGAAGTGGGAGCAGTTCACTGGGAAGTGATTTGCATGTTAAGTCAGAAAAGATAAAAAATAAGAAAAGATTACACGGTCTACGTTTGAGACTGTATGTCTTGCACGCTTCTGTTTAAGTTCCAGTTTTCCTGTATTCTGACTTGTGCAGAACTTTGTATTATTTTAGCTGAATGTTATGTTTAGGATTTCTGTAGTTATTTATCGTATGGTTTGCACCTCTGATATGTTCATGTTTATTACTTTTGTAAAAATCCACAGTGTTTTTGGTTTTTGAGGTACTTGACTGGAAACTCCAATAAACCTCTAACCTTTTACTGCGGCTGTTGTGATATTCACTTGTCGCCACTAAGTGGCGCAGTAGCACATCTTTCAGATGGCGAATGAAAGGAATATTTCCTGTGCTACAATTTCCTGGATAAATTGCCTATTGCATATAATTGCCTATTGCATAGGCTGCACGCCCTATAGACCAGGAGTTTTTGGGGTTTTTTCTTTTTTGCATTCATGGCTTACAGTTTAGCGATTACAGACATTACTGGCATTTCCGTTCATCCTAAAAGTAATCAGTGGGGTTGAGGTCGGGGCTCTGTGCAGGCCACTCGAGTCCTTCACAGCGACCTTTGCAAACCATGTCTTCATGGACTCCAAAATTGTATCGCTACAGTATTCAAACACATCCCAGACTATTGTGTGCTTCCAATTTTGTAGTAACAGTGGGGAAGACACACATATGGGTGTGACGGTCAGGCGTCCACATACTTTTAGCCATATAGTGTATATGATCACAAGTGGTGAAAAGTGTATGTTGAGATATTAACAGTAAAAGAAGTCGTTTTTTCATGATAGAAATGTGTCTATATATATATATATATATATATATATAGACACTTTGCTACAATGTAAAGTAGTGAGTGTACAGCTTGTGTAACAGTGTAAATTTGCTGTCCCCTCAAAACAACTCAACACACAGCCATTAATGTCTAAACCGCTGGCAACAAAAGTGAGTACACCCCTAAGTGAAAATTGGGCCCAAGGTGACAATACTAGCGTTTGAATTTTCCTTGTGGGTTTGTTCAAGTATATCGACTTTATTCACAGGCGCCGTATCAAAGATGATCACATGTTCGCTTGTACAAATATGACAAAAAAGCCAACAATTTCCATGGGGTGTATATAATATTTTATACATGACTGTATGTTCTGCAAATTAATATGTCTCTATATTATATCTCTTACTTGCAGTTCCTCTCCAAGCTTCCATCCACGTACTTGAATCTTCCATCCACGTACTTGAATATCTATCTCTCTGTTATTTTTACTATTCCCTCAGTGTGACGGACAGTTTCCCCCATTCTTATTCTAGAATCATTAGAACCTTCTCTCGCTCGTTATCCCAGCATAGCTCTGTCAGTCTCTCCGTTTTACAAAGGCAAAGGCAGCAACACCGTTATAATGCGCACATGCACACACACATGCACACACACACACACACACACACACGCACTTTAACAAGCACACGTCCGCCCACAGAGCGGCCTGAATCATACACATATCCTCCTCTTTTCTCCATCCCCTCTTTTCTTTTTTCTCTTTTTTATAATTTCTATTCTTGGAACTCAGTTTAATGATTTTATTTGTATTATTTCCTATGAATCGTCCCTATAAAAAAAACACTGAAAAGAGCTTGTAAGTTTGTGAACTCTTTAGAACTTTCATTATATCTGAATAAATATGACCTAAAACATCATCGGATTTTTAGACAAGTCCTAAAAATAGACAACGAGAACCCAGTTAAAACAAATGAAACAAAAACTATTATACTTGGTCATTTATTTATTGAAGGAAAATGATTATTACAATATTACATATCTGTGAGTGGCAAAAGTACAGCGGGGGAAATAAGTATTGAACGCGTCAACATTTTATTCAGTAAATATATTTCCAATGAGGTTATTCACATGAAAAGAATAAATAAAGAATAAAGAATTCATAACATTAAAGTCCATAAATAAAGTTGTGTGTAATAAAGTGGGGTGACACGGGAAAAAAGTATTGAACACGCTAAGAAAAAGCAGTTCTCCAAGGCAAGGTAAGGCGAGGAACCCGCTGAAATCCGGGTTGAAAATGGGGTTGGAGATGGACTTTTAATGAAGCGAGGCAGACAGACAAATCCAAATCATAGGGCGAATTCACGGTCGTAAAACAGGCGAGGAGTCAGGTGATCGACAAACAGGCGAAACAGGGCTTAGACAAGAAGTGTAAAAAGCGAGGACGAAACAGGATCAAAACCGTGGATTGAGGAACAGGACGGTTCGGTAGAGTACCGGCGGAAAAACACCGAAACAATACTTCGCCCGGAACAAAGACACACGGGGGTTTAACTATACAAACTAATCTAAGGGGATAATACAAAACAGCTGAGACGTTAGGACAAACCAATACCTCTCTGTCTTCTGTGTGACTGTCTCTCACTGTGAGTGTCTGCGTCCATACATTTCTTGTTTGTATATCTACTAATCGGTCTCTCTCTTGGTGTATCTGATCATTTTTTGTCATTGGAAGAGCTGACCATAACAAGATACTGGCATGGCCACAATACTGCAAATCTCCTCACTGTTTTTGAAGACTCTCTCTCTCTCTCTCTCTCTCTCTCTCTCTCTCTCTCTCTCTCTCTCTCTCTCTCTCTCTCTCTGGGATTCTCATGTTAGGAGTGGGAGAGAAAGCTCAAGGGAGGAGAGAATGCTGACAGTTTTATTTTTATTCCCACACAGATGCACACATAGACATAGACAACTCTATGTTCTTCTTACACTCTGGGAATGCTGGGTTATTTTACATCATGTTAATCCACCCTTTGGGTCGTTAATAAAACACAATGGCTGGATTGGCATTAGAACCCAGAGTTCAGGAACATGATGAACCAGTTTGTGGGGCAGTTTTGCTGCTGCAACATCACTGGGAAGAAAACAAAGGTATTTAGAATTCTCAGTCGACAGACAAAATGAAGAATGCTGAGAGAATATCCGTAATTATCTTATTTATTACTTTATACTTTGTGTTTTTGTATTAAATGTGTCACGTAAATTATTATATAGTATATGGATAGCAAACAGGATGTGAAATAAAAAACAGAGCAGGTTAAGGCATAGGATAAGCTACTAATATGTACATTTAACTTGCTTGGTTGTACATCGGTCACATTTTCTTGTGTTTATTGGTTTAAGTTTTGACAATTGGTGGGAATTCAGGTGCAGTCATGTGACATTTTGGGATTAGCTAGCTAATCGTCATAATGTTGGACAACAGACAGTCTGATAGCAGATTGCAAACAAGCCTTCAGAGTGGATTTGACATAGATTTTTTTAAAAATGACTTTGCTGCAAATAAATCTTCTAAAGTATAAAGTCCTGTATGAAAAGAGCATATAAAGTATAGCGTGTGTATGTTAACAGTCCAGCTTGGAGTGTATTGAGTTTGTTGTTTGGCTAAGTAGAGATTTAATGCTATAAGGACATAGCATCGAACATTACTTCGTCAAACATAAGGATATTTTGGTCAATAGCACATTAAAGGAATGCCAAGATATTTAAAGACAGCATTATTTGAATGTGACATCAAAAGGAGAACCAAATACACCATTTAATCAAGGCAAGAAATCTGCGCGGCTGAATTGTTAGGGACCGTCGCTAAAGTGCGGCGAACAAGAGAAGTGTGAAAATCTTGACAACCACTTGATTTCAGTAGGATCTCGCTGTATAGGAGCTACTCCAATCAAGTTGGAAAGTCTTCCCAGAAGAGTGGACTCTGTTATAGCAGCAAATCCATATTAACACCCATTGGTTTTAGAATGGGATGTTGAACACGCACTTTCGGGTGTAATGGTCAGGTGTCCACATACCTTTGGCCACATGGTGTACGTTGTGCATTAGTAATTAGCATTCTTATTTGAGTTAGATTATACTGCCTTAATTCGATCTGTATGTGTAATGGACTTGCTAATGAGGAGTTTGGACTAAATTTCCAAATAATTTCCATATAATTTGGCTTAAATTTCACTGTGTGTGTGTGTGTGTGTGTGTGTGTGTGTGTGTTGATAGAAAAGACAAGATTTTTATTTCCTACAGGTCCCAACTAGGACAAGATGTTGCCATGGAAACAGCAAAGGAAATGTGCTATCAAGGGTAGTACACATGCATGCCAGTCCTTCTTTTTCACTCTCCCTAGTTTCCTGATTTCTATCTCTCTTTGTGTATTTATTTTGGCAGCACATGGTGCACCAATTTAAAATTCACGGATTATCCGTAGTTAATACCTGAGTATGTTCCCTGACAGTGTAATCCATACCCTCATTGACTATCTCCACTCACCATTAGTTATTACAGGTATAATGAACTGAAAAGGAGGTTTACTCACATAACCTATATACCAGTGCTTCATTTGTAAATCTGCAGGCCCAGAACACTAAGAGCGTAGTGATCCGGCAAGTCGGGAAGTATGTGAAGGGTCCCGGTCCACAAAATTACAGACCTGTAAAAGTGCTTCTAGAATCTCACATAGCCAACGATATTCAGTGCTGATAAGTAGGACTAGCTAATTGATCACACGGGTACATTTTTAGAACACTGGTCTGTTTTCTCATTGTCATTGTTTGAAAAATGCTTTAAAAGTGCTTTCGATGATAACTGCTTTCTTTTTGCCATGACACACTCTACAACACATGCTACGTGACTGTAGGCTTTACTTTGCGACAATGAATTCAGGTGAACTTTGAACTTGAAATGAGTACGTTATGTGAAAGGGGCTATTCATTCGCTATTAGCTATATTTGAGCAGCGGTAATATAAGATTAGCATTTTTATTGCCGTTTTTTGTTGTTCCATTTGAATTGTTGGTGAATTAAAAAACAAAAACTACTGTATTGTTTGGATAATATTGCTGTGTGAGACTTTAATCATCCAGCTGCAGAGGTGGATCCACATGGAAAAGGTTCAGGAACCCAGGTGTGACACATTTTAGAGGTCAATACAGGATCTGGCTCAAATTAAGCTCTGCTATATAATACGGAAACGTACCGCTATTTAAGACTCCTGATTGAAGATATTGATCTATCGGTTAAGCTATTAATGTATAATTACAGTTTAAATGTACAGCTGTTTCACTGCAGTGAGACAGAGTGAGACTGACCAGCCCCGAGGATTGTCCTCACTGAACAGTGGAGGAAATCTGTAGATCATTAACCCTTTTTTGTAGACATTTGTAGACATTAACCCACACACGGAGATTCTAAGCATATTCTCCGAACGCACTACTGCAACATGGAGAATAAACAAGGGATTCAGGATTCTGCATCTCTCCAACTTCTTTTTTCTTTCTTTTCAACTAAATGAGCAGAGTCAGATTTATTCGTCCTACACACGTTGCATCATGTTAACTAAATAAGTTCTCGTGTAGGAAGAGGGTCACTGGCATTTATGTTTGAGGATGGTTTTTAAAAGATTGTCTTAGTCAGCTAGCTAACATGACTGCATGCTCTAAGATCATTCTGAGAAGTCACATTCATAAAGATTTATAATATTCACTGTTAATACTAGCTAAGTGGCTAACATATGCTAACATAACAGGATTTCTCAGAACACTGCATTCATATGACAATGCATGCTAGTTGATGTGGGCTCAAAGACACAATTATTTGTCCAACTTATATAAACACCCATCTGTCCCATTCAGACCCACCCATTTCATCCCACTCAAACACACCCATCTACCTGTCCCACTCAGACATACATAGGTCCCACCCTTCTATCCCACTCAGACACACCCATCTACCTGTCCCACTCAGACATACATAGGTCCCACCCTTCTATCCCACTCAGACACACCCATCTCTCCTACTCAAAGACACTCCCATCTGTTCTTCTGAAAGACACATCCATCCGTTCCTCTCGGACACACCCATCTATCCCAGTCGAAGCCACCCCATCTGCCCCATTTAAAGCCACACCCATCTGTCCAAGTCAAAGACTCACCCGTCTGTCTCACACAGTCACACTAATACTTCTGACATGAAAACATGCCCTTATATGACCATCTGTCTCACACAAATTCACCTTCAATTAAAGACACACCTATACCCCTACACACACATAAGGACACAGCAATCTGTTTTCCTCAAAGACACTTTAATCTGTGACACTCAAAGACAGCCATCTGTCTCACACAATTCACGTCCATCTGTCTCACACAAAGACACGCCCAACCATCTCACAAAATGACTCTCTCTCCCATCCGTTTGACATTTTTCACATATCCCTCCTTCTTTTTCTCTCACTCTATTAGATTTTTCCTCCGCTGCTCTCTTACTAATCTTCACTTTATTTCAACATTCCATCCGTCCCTGTCTCCCAGTGCAATGCAACTTTTGGGTGCCACTCACTAACACTAGTTCCTGAATAAGTAGGTCATTTCTAAAAATTCCATCTGCCCCATCAAACCAAGACAGGTTTTTGAATTAGACAGATAAAATTAGTATTCCAGCGAGTAGCTGTCTCTACCAGCAGTCTGAGGACACACTATAAAACTCAACCCATCCACCACAAAAAAGAGACATCTTAACGCTGCAACACATAAAAGACAAACAGTTTGAATAATTATGCATGCACCTCTGGGTGAAGGGCTGAATTCAAAGTTGGGAACTTTACAACAATATTTACATGGGAAAAGTTTCTTCCGTTCAGAGATAGATACACAGGTATTTAAACTGATTTTGTGGCCAGTCCATTCAGATTATTTGAATGTGTCTGTATGTAGTACATGCCTTCCTGGTTGCCTGACTTTTCTTGGGTAATATAACGTATAGTGGTGCTTTAGCCTTTATAATTTTCTCTATTTCTGCATAAATATAAAAGTAGATAAGGATAAACCAACTGAACAAATGAGGCAAAAATATTATACTTGATCACTTATTTATTGAGGAAAATGAGGCAATATTACATATCTGTGAGGGGCAAAAGTATGTGCACCCTTGTGTTCAGTATCTGGTGTGACCCCCTTGTGCGGCAATAACTGCAACTGAACGTTTGGGGTAAGTGTTGATCACGTGATTCACGTGAATTAAGTCAAGTAGTTCCACTGCAAGAGCTTAGTAGCATAAGTTTTGACTTTCAGTTATCAGGTCAGAAAACAAATGTTCCCAGTGTGCCTGAATTCACCCAGTTTCGTTATGCTCACATTTTATTTCATTCTTATTTATTTATTGACACATTACAGAATATGCATAATTATTTATATATTCATTCATTTAGTCAGTGAAATATTTCTCCACCTCTCTGCTGATTTGTCCCACGCGCCTGAGTGTCACATCCGGTCTCTGTGGGGTAGCTTGGAAGCGCGCGCCTGTTCCTCACGCTCAGGCACGGAAAGTTCAGATGCTCCAGCATCTCTCTCTCTCTCTCTCTCTCTCTCTCTCTCTCTCTCTCTCTCTCTCTCTGCGTTTCCCTCAACCTGAGCGGACTGTCCACCGGCGGTCACGAGAAGAACCAGAACTGGGAGAGACGCATGATGCCCAGTGACGAGCACGCGAGGCAGATTCCAGCTCCTACATCATTCTGCTGCTGAAGAAGAAACAGAGCAGCAGGAGAGGAGGAGAGACAGAGGAGAGGAGGAGAGACAGAGGAGTGAGAGGAGAGGAGGAGAGACAGAGGAGAGATAGAGGAGAGATAGAGGAGAGACAGAGGAGAGGAGGAGAGACAGAGGAGAGGAAGAGAGACAGAGGAGAGGAGGAGAGACAGAGGAGAGACAGAGGAGAGGAGGAGAGACAGAGGAGAGACAGAGGAGAGATAGAGGAGAGACAGAGGAGAGACAGAGGAGTGCGAGGAGAGACGAAGCCGCTTCAAACGGCTGCGAGCGGAGATGCAGCCCGCGAGGACGCTCCTGACGCTCATCCTGCTCACGCTGTCCGGCACGCAATTCACGCAAGTACGCCCACCCACGAGCACATCTCAGACACGCGCGTGCCGCGCTCACATCACGCATTATCGGCGCGCGGGAAAGGGTACGCGGAAATCCACGCAGTTTAAAACGATTTACAGAATTAAAGTAGATTACAGCCCTACGCGAACGCACAAACGCACACGCCTGTGCCGCAAACACACATTCGTCCGTGCGCGAGAGCCCGTAAAGTTGGTTACTTAGCTATTGTGGAGAAGTTTTCATGACTGGATAAATAAATGTATGTTGATTTGAAATGCACGTGACTTAGTGGTGAGAACGTTTGCTTTTCACCTCCAGGGTTGCAGGTTCGGGTTTCCTCACTCGGTCTAAATACCGGCATGGTAGGCTGTTTGGCATGGCGTGTCTGTAGTGTGTGAATGTGTATGTGACCCTGTAGGGGTAGTGTACCCTGTAGTGGGGTGGATGTACCTGTGGTTGCTTATGTTTTACCTATTTAATTCCCATCCATCCATCTTCTATACCGCTTATCCTTTTCAGGGTCACGGGGAACCTGGAGCCTATCCCAGGGAGCATCGGGCACAAGGCGGGGTACACCCTGGACAGGGTGCCAGTCCATCGCATCACATACACACTCACACACCCATTCATACACTACTGACACTTTAGACACGCCAATCAGGAAACCGGAGAACCCGGAGGAAACCCCCGCAGCACGGGGAGAACATGTAAACTCCGCACACACACAGGGCCACGGTGGGACTCGAACCCCCGACCCTGGAGATGTGAGGCCAACGCGCTAACCATTTTGACATTTGCATAGAGACAAAATGGAACGTTCCTTTGATATCTTCTTTAACGTTCACATAACCAAGAAAAATACGCTCTTAAAATATAAATAAAGCTGGACAGAATGACGTTTTCATAACTTCATGGGAAATGTTAGCAAAACGTTCTTAGAGCATATTTTCGTTAGTACATTCCAAAGACGTCCATTTAGTAGTCAGCATGAAACTTTTCTCCCGTTCACCACCAACAGGGAATCTTCAAACGTTCAAACCCAGGTCTGATGGCCTGGTTATAGACGTCATCGTTATAGAAAATAGACATGTTCTCAAAGTCGACTGCAGACTTATTTCAAACAACAATGTTATACAGTAGTACAGTGGAGACAGCTTTACATTTTAAATAAAGTAGGTCAAGTACAATAACGTTTTATTTCAATTAAATGCAATTGCACACACCGCTTTATTTAAAATCAGCTTTACTGAAACACACACTCACTGGCCACTTTAATCACCTGGTAATAGCACGATGCATAAAATAATGCAGTTACACATCAAAAGCTTCAGTAAATGTTCACATCAAACATCAGAATGGGGGATAAATGTGATAGTGAGTTTGACCGTGGCCCGGTTGTTGGTCCAAGATGGGCTGCTTTAATTCGGGGCTTGACCCCTATAGTTTTCATTACTTTTCTTCTTCTTCTTCTTATTATTATTATTATTAGGGGTCAAGTCCAAAAAGGGTGAAGATCCCTATTGTTTTCATTAGTTTTCTCCTTCTTCTTCTTCTTCTTCTTCTTCTTCTTCTTCTTCTTCCGCTCTCAAGTCTATGGCAGCCCATAGAGCTGCTTGCGGGAAAGTTATGAAATTTGGCACACAGAGAGAGGTCAGTCTGATGTGTTAATACAGCAAATTTGGAGACTCTAACTCGATCCCTCTAGCGCCACCAACTGTCCAGAATTGCACTCACTTTTAGGTTAATAACTTTTGAATCGTGAGTGCTAGAAACAAAATTCTTTTTTCCTCTGATTCCTTGAATCTGGATTGCACCCTGTGACGTCATTTTCCGTCATGAAAATATTTCTGCCATTTAGACTTTTCTGAAAAACTTACTTTTTTAAATTCTTCCTAGGCTGTTTGTTCAATTTTGCATGAAAATTGGCCTGCACCATCTAGAGACAGTTACGACAAAAAGTTATGCACAGAATTTTGATAAACCATACCATTTTCAAATGGTGCTTCAGCGAACTCGACGGCAAGCACGCCAAAATGGACGTGAGGGTATACCTCCAAAACGCTTTAGCATATGCATACCAAACTTATTTGTCATAGCCATTATGACTTGAGGGTGCCTGCTCAGTTTTGGAACAGTGCCCACTAGTGGTCATGATATGAAAAATTCACATTTTTGCTTATAACTTCTGAGTAGTTTGTCCTAAAATCATCAAATTGGTCTCATTAGATTCAATGAGGCATACCGAGTCCAAGGATATTTAGTCATAAAATGCTGTATGTTCCGAATGACTTGCCATATCATTACGAAACTTGGTATGTCTTTAGCACCATGGTCTGAAAGGGCTCAAAACGTTTTGGGACAAAATGTCAAAAATTATAATGCTATTTTTAAAAATGCTAATAGCTATGGACTCCTCTTGCCTACTGTCACGAAACTGGTCTTGATAGATTCCCTGGGTCATGTCGAGAACAATGATATCAATTATGTCCAAACTGCCTGTTTTGAAAACTTACTTTTTCGAACTCTTTCTAGACCCTTTGTCCAATTTTAAAGAACATGCAAAATTAACTTGAGATTGTATCTCCGCAATGCTTTTAGGGATTGTGACGAAACTTGGTATATGTCATGACTGTTAGGCCCTGAGGTTACCTGCAGCCTTTTTAAAACGGTTTATTATGCATTATTGCAAAATCACTTTAAAAATCTACCATACAGCTGAGTTTCTGGGATATGCCAAAGTTCCCAACTTCAAAGCGGGTAACATTATTATGATGGCTCTACTCTTCTTAAACCAGAAATTGTAGCAATGGTCATTTTCCTGTGTTATTTTTAGGCTAGCGCTTCTGGATGATTAAATTGTTTATCAGTACAAAGAATCTAAATTGTTTATTTATGTTATGATATTTTAAAATGGAAAATTGTGATCGGGAAAAATCAGTATCGCACAGGCCTATTTGACTCTGCACATGACATATGGTATACTGTATTTAAGTCTGATATATGGCATTAGAGCTGCAACAACTAATCGATAAAATCGATAATAATCGATTATGAAAATCGTTGTCAGTGAATCTCATTATGGATTAGTCGGTCTGCGTGCAGCACGGGACGCATTTACTCACTACGTTACTTCATTCCCGAAAACGCATCAGAGAGTAAATACTAATATTGTGTCCCAAATGACGTACTATACACTTACACTATGCACTGTGTACTCTATCGTCTAGTGTATGAATTTTGGAAAGGTAATATCGTCGCAAACGGAACACTAGCGGGTTTTTTTTTAACTAACCGGAACTATAAGCCCTTTCCTAGTCGACGACGCATGACGTCATACGCACGTAACGCGACTTTATCAGATACCCAGAGTCACCGACACTGACTTTCTTCACTTTACTGTTTATGTTAACGTTACCTTTTATAAAAAGTAATGCATAAATACTATTACATAATATAAACTCATATATTAGTTTATGCTATATACAAGTATTTATCCATTATTTGTATGGATGCACAAAATGCACTGAATTAAACTACAGTCCTAAATTAATACTATATATTCTGGTGTGTGTCTGTCCTCTTCTGCTTTGTTTGTCATTTTACTGAGGTAAGAAAGAAACTGTCCACTTTAGAAGTATTAATAGGAAGTTACAAATCTACGGCTGTAACTATTCATCAGATGTAAGTCACCCTATATATCTGGACCTGAATATGTGAGTAATGAAGTAACGTATGTTAGCATCTCATATTTATTCAATTTGCCACCAGTCAAAGGAGGCATTTGGATTGCTATTTTACAAATATATTACAAATAGCAATGGTTACAGTGTGAGAGAGTACAGCCTAAATGTTGTAATACATTTCAGTGCTTTAGCTGTTTCAAATTCCATGTCATTTTGAAGTTACTGGAAAATGTGCTGGAGTATGGGTTGGGGCTTCGGCTTTGATTTGAGGCAGGTCAGATAATTGGGTGGCTAGCAAGTTAGCTAATGTTGGAACATGAGTAATATTACACAATGATGAGCAAACCAGTGCAATGTTGTCTATGTAATTGTTTATTTCATCACTAATTCCGTTTCACAATTTTTCAGCATGAGGAGTAGGGGACTATTTTGAACACCGTATGAGAGACGAGGGAATCAGGGAGTCCATTTGGGTGACGCCTGTCTGGGCTGTATATGTGCAGGATATATGTATGGCTGGATGAGTAAATAGATGAGAGCATGGACTGACTGGATTACTGGATAGAGTTATGACAGACCTTAAACTATTGTGCTGGGTTTTATGATTATCATACCACAAATTTGTTATATTATCCCAGCCTAATCTGAACATTAAAATGCACATTTCCTCCCTTGCTGTAATAAAAACTGCAGCATCCTGACATAATTACGAGCACGTGACGAGAAGGGAGCCATTACATGAATAATTAAATTCAATAAAAATGGCCAAATGAATTTATAAGACTGCAGTAAGTGTTTTTTTCTTTGTTGCTCAGCACTCTGCACACTATTTTGCAGATTCTGCATGAATAAATAAAGACCATCCTTAGATTTAAATTAAAGAATGAGGCACTTTAAAGGGCTTCCATTTCAGTTTTCTTGTATAGCAGAACAAGACTGATGACAGCTTTAGACAAGCTGCGTTGGTGATAAACTGTAAAAGCTGTTAATGATGATGAATGTGTGATGAATATATACACTGCTATCACAATGTGGACTTTCATAAAAAAATTTTAAAAAACGTCAACAGATTTTGCTGTAGGGGATGCAAGCAGGTGATGGAGGCTACATGACACGTACGCCCCCCCCCCCCCCCCCCCACCACCACACACACAGAAAGTAAGCTCCATAAATATTTGCACATTGACGGAGTTATTGTTATTTTAGCTGCCTACCACAGTAAATTGGAGTACAGACTTTCAGCTTTAATTTGAGGGTATGCACATGCAAACTGAATGAATGGAATAGGAAGTGTAGCACTTTTTATGTGGTCCACCTTTTTATGAGACCAAAAGTAATTGGACAGTCGGCTGCACAGCTGTTCCATGACCAGCTGTTTGTTATTCCCTCATTAGTTCACTTACAAACAAGCAGATAAAAGGTCTAGAGTTGATTTCAAGTGTGTAATTTGCATTTGGAATCTATTGATGTTTCCACATCAACCACATAGGCTAAAGGTTAGATTTTTGTCATATTTTAAGTTCGGGATTAATGAACCATAAAGATTTTTTTTTCATAGCCTTTTTGAAAATTCAATTTTTGCTTAGGACGGCAGTAATTCTGAAGATGACTGTGTATTGTGGCTTGGGATTACGTTGCACCGACTAACTGATGTATTTGGTGGTTTTGGACAACGCTTGACTTTCTGTCGGACTGTAGGCAATCTTGACACATTATTTAGAGTACAGTATGCAGTCTCTCTTGCATAAAAGGCTGCTCCACTAATAGCCGTGATCACTGTTGTAACGCTAATCCAAGTAATGAATTACTAAAAGCTTTGTGGCTCTGCAGCAGGTTAACGGTGCAGTACTGTTAACGACGACTAGAGGGCAGTCGAGTCATTTTGATGAACTTGCGCTCCAACGCAACTGTCTCTGTTTATCTTCACCTGCAGCACATAAATGCTTTTAATGCACAAATGCTTTTAAACCGTATCTACAGTTAATTATGTCAGGATCTCCCTTAACATGAACATCATCTATATCCCGCGTGGTATCATTGCCACTGGGGCTGGGTTCTTCGTAAATAAAACATTCATTCTAATATTAGCTGTAACTGAATTACTGTGCACCTTCATTCTCAGTTATCAGGCTATTAGTGCACAGCCACGCCCACATTTCTGAATATAGGATCTAAAATAGAATATCATTTTAACACTTGTTTGGCTGAAGGTCAGTAAACCAACCTGCTAGCATTAAAGGTAATTAAACGTGACCACGTGACCCTGGCTCGTCGCGCGGCTGTCGAGGGCGTGGTACTGTAGTAGCCCTGACGTCATTGCACATCAGTTATTAATAAAGGTGCGCGCGGCGGCTCGTTCTTCTCCTCGATCCGCGGGAAGGACCTGGGTCGCGCGCACCAAATGTTCATCATTGACAAGTTGCGGGAATGACTCGACGGGACGTGATTCAGAAAAGAGGAGCGCGTGCACCCTTCACATGTAGTGTTTTATCGTCGCGCGCCGGCTCCCACGACGGAAAAATAATCCTAGCATGGCATCGTCCGGTTTGGATACAGATGAGCGGAAGACGTCGACCCCAAAGCGCGAGGCTCTCTCAGGCGTTTTGGCAGTTGTCCGGTAGCGCGCGCGGTGGCGTGAATGAATGAGAGCTGCTGAACGTAAAACATGTCGCTGCCACTGCTGAAGATCGGCGTGGTGTTCAGCACGATGGCCATGATCACCAACTGGATGTCGCAGACGCTCCCATCACTCGTGGGCCTCAACGGCACGGCGCTGAGCGCGGCGCGGAGCGCGTACCCGGACCGACGCGTAGGAGTGAGTGCGCAAACCTTCCATTCTCAAAAAGGGGAAAATCCATCTATCTCTCCGTCTATCTCTCACTCTGTCTATCTCTCACTCTATCCACTCTGTCTATCTCTCATTCTGTCTATCTCTCACTCTATCTACTGTCTATCTCTCACTCTATCCACTCTGTCTATCTCTCACTCTCTCTATCTCTCACTCTATCCACTCTGTCTATCTCTCACTCTGTCTATCTCACTCTATCTACTCTGTCTATCTCTCACTCTATCCACTCTGTCTATCTCTCACTCTATCACTCTGTCTATCTCTCACTCTGTCGATCTCTCACTCTATCCACTCTGTCTATCTCTCACTCTGTCTATCTCTCACTCTATCTCACTCTATCCACTCTGTCTATCGCTCACTCTATCTACTGTCTATCTCTCACTCTGTCTATCTCTCACTCTATCTACTGTCTATCTCTCACTCTATCTATCTCTCACTCTATCTCTCACTCTATCTACTCTGTCTATCTCTCACTCTGTCTATCTCTCACTCTATCCACTCTGTCTATCTCTCACTCTATCTACTCTATCTCTCTCTCTCTCTCTCTCTCTCACTATCCATCTATCGAACGTTATCGTGCGTCGCAGAGTGGCTGCTTTTGTGTCCATATGCCTTTCTACTTTGGTTTCTTTCTCTTTCTTTCTTATTATTACTTTCATAGTGGCTATGCGTCCCCAGATTTATGAGCAGAGGCTGGTCTCTTTCGATGTGCACAGCGGTTCATATATATATATATATATACGCATAGAAGGTCTGAGTGACTGCAAGGCTGGATATTTCCACCAGGGTTCTCTAGCTATGAAAGAAAAGATCAGCGTTTGACTTTACCAACAATAAACATATACAGTAGTATAACGCAGCATATATGATGGCTATATGTTAAAAGGAACGGGTAGTGTGTTACACACAGCTGTGACCAGTTAAGGACGAGGTATGTGATGTTACTTTTCACACAAGCACTATGTTATCACTACAGTGATGTCCACAGTGTAATAGCTGTCAGCTTGTTTGGACGTGTTGCCTGCAGGTGTTTATTTCACAATATAAGAGTATAAATAATGATCGTATTCTTTTATAAGTATGTTTCAAAATTGAGCAGTTAAAATGTACTCACTTAATTTGTCATTCATTCAAATGGCCTAAGTAAATATTTGGACACTGTCAAACTTCTTATTTTAGCTGTCCACTACAGCAGTGGTTTTCAAAGTGGGGGCCGCCAGGGGGCGCCCGGGGGCCCTCAACAATTTGGTGTGAAAAATAAATTCTCACTCTCAGGCAACCACACGCGCACACACACACACACACACACACAATCAATTCCTAATGTAATGTAAAGATGTAAAATGTAATTATTAATAATAATAAAAAAAAAGGGGGATATATTCAGAAGTCTGTATATTTAATGTGTTTTAAAGACATCTTGCAAAAGGGGGGCCTCGGTCAAATGTTAATGCCATTTAGGGGGCCTTGCACTGGAAAAGTTTGGGAACCCCTGCACTACAGCATATTGTAGTTGACATTAAATAATAATTTCACTTACAAGTAAGCAGCTAAAAGGTCTAGAGTTGATTTCAAGTGTGCCATTTGGAATCTGTTACTGTTAACTCTCAATATCTCAGTAAGTCTAAACTTCAACTACAGTTTCCGATGGACAGATGAGGCAAAGATCAACTTGTACCAGAATGATGGGGAAAAGAAGAGTATGAAAAAAGTAAGGAAGTGTGCCACTTCATCGTATGGAGTGGGCATTTAAGGCTGCCACTGTAACTGGTTCCCTTATATTTATTGATGTGACTGCTCAACAAACACAGCAGGATGAATTCTGAAGTGTATAGTGCTATATGAGCAAGTGGAATTTCCCCCCCATTCATCCATTATGCATTTCTTCAGCTGCGCAACTGTATGGGGCCTTCCTTGCCTTAATTTGTGCTTCATAATATTTTTTGGAACGCGTCGCATGCATCAATTTCAAAATAAATGCTTATCTTCAAAAAAGACTATGCGCTTGATTAGGTAAAACATCAAATACCGTGTCTTTATACGTTTTTCTGTTTAAATGCAAGTCAAAGTACATTTACAAAATCAGTCCTCTTTGTTTTTATTAGCATTTACCATACTGTCCCAACTTTTTCAGAATTGGGGTTATAGTATAGAACATAGCAAGAAGGTAACAATTCATTATGAATTATTTAGAACAGAGAGAAATAAGCAATAAAAATAAATTCAATATGAGTGGGGCAAAAAGGGTGTAATGTTTTGCTGTAGTTGCTATGGTGATGTGAATGATTTAACACCTACCGATGAATACTGCATGAGTTATATTTTATATATTTCTCTGCCTCAAACCCCTCGTCCCACCCCCTCCCCACCGCCTTAACCCTCTCTCTCAGGTTTTGCTTTCTAACCCGGATGAAACATGGCAGGTGTACAGCTCGGCTCAGGACACCGAGGGAAGATGTGTGTGTACTATTGTTGCTCCCCAGCATACCATGTGCTCCAGAGATGCACGCACCAAGCAACTCCGACAGCTCCTGGAGAAGGTACCGGTCACATCTTCCTCTGCACTCCAGAGTATTTTTGTGAATTATCTGAACAAAATATCAAAAGGTTCAACAATAAAGACCATTTTTCACAGCCTTCTTTGCTCATATTTACCAAAGGTGCCAATATTAGTGGAGGGCGCTGTATTTTCTGACAGTTGTGTGTGTGTGTGTAGGTGCAGAACATGACCAAGTCAATCCAGGTGCTGGACCAGCGGACACAGAAGGATTTACAGTACGTGGTCAGAATGGAAGACCAGCTCAGAGGCTTGGAAACAAAATTCCGACAAGTGGAGGAAACGCACAAACAAAACCTCGCCAAGCAATACAAGGTACGCCACAAAACCCAAGTCTGACATGCATGTGTTGTATGCACAAGTGAATGCGTGTGTACCTTTGTACACATGAGTGTGTATTAGTTAGGCTAGAGAGTTAGTGTCCTGTGCTCAGTTTGTTGTTTCTTGCTTGCAGGGCTAACTTTAAAGACATTATAGGAGAGCCTGAGGCCAGAAGAGGCAGGTCTAACCCACGATTGGGCACGAATCACACCGTTTGTCACAGTTCTTGTATTCCATGACACTCTACTAACTCTAAGATAAGCCCCTCCCTGTCATTACCAAACAACTAATCAGATTTATCTTTGCATGTGTCTCTAAATCCTTTATTAGGTTTCATTTGTGCAATTTACATAAATCATAATGAATATTCTAGTTTATTTGTAGTGAAATTGCTATATATGATCATAATTACAATTCTGGTTGCTCACATTGATTTTCATTTGCTTTTACACAATATATATATTGTGTATGTTATATAGTATGTTTATTGCAATCATATTTAGAGGTAATGGAAGCTGGCTGCGAACCAATGTTGTGTGTAATCTGTCCAATTGAACATGTGGAGCTTTTGCTGTTGGAATACATCAAAATCAATAAAGTGCTTCCCAAAATTGTTCTGTGTTTTGAGCACTTGATTTTTGCTCACAGTTTACAATAATTTGGTTTCTGGCCTCATAACTGCTCTTCTACTCTGTATACATGAATATGTACAGCGCCCTCCACTGATATTGGCACCCTTGGTAAATATGAGCAAAGAAGGCTGTGGGGAAAAAAATTGCATTTATTGTTTAACCTTTTGATCTTTTGTTAAAAAATTCAAACATACTCTGCTCTCGTGGATATCAAACAATTGTAAACACAACACAGGTTTATCCCCCTGAAAAATATCTTTGTTGTTTATAGGTGTGCAACAATTATTGGCACCCTTTTAGTCAATACTTTGTGCTTTATGGTTTAATTTATGGTTGGACCTCCAGATCCATACGGGACCCCCAGGATCCCAGACGGCTGGCTGCCTTGACAGCGGCTGGCCCAGAGCCCTAATGTCCCAAAACCCATCGCCCTTCGGGTGAGAAAATAGAGAGCCAAGAGCAGAGCTGCTTCATTGTGAAGCATAAACAATGAGTGCAGTCCGCCCCCTGGAGGGCTCCCAAACACTTTACACAAAATGTCCATCCCCCTCTGTGATAAAACTAGAGCAGAGTATCACTTTCTGAACTCTATAGCTCATTCTGTTTGACAGGATAGTGGCAGAAGAGAAAAGATCTATCGATAGATATATAGATATACAGTTGCAATCAAAAATTATTCAACTCCCATTGCAAATCAGGTTTATTGTAAAAATTTCAGACTTTCCAGCAATTTACATATATTAATTTTCCAACTATTACTACAAATAATTGAAACCTGTGCCCAGAAAATTATGACAGAGTTAGTTCACAACCAGGCATAAGCCATGTTGGTCCATCCATCTCCTAAAATCTATAGTTCTGTTGACTTCATTAATTTATACTCTCCAAAAACTCATAAACTCTTCTTAAGCTGACAAAGTAGTGGAATAGTGTTTAGGAGGTCAAAGTGATTCCTTCAAAAAAAAAAAAACATACTGGAAATCAGGTATGGGTACAGAAACCTACGGTATGTAGCAGGTCTGAGAATGATTTGTGGGATTTTTACAGGTCATGAAAGACAAAATGGCAGAACTGAGGCCACTGATTCCCGTGTTGGAAGAGTACAAGGTGGACGCGCAACTTGTTCTGCAGTTCAAGCAGGAAGTGCAGAATGTTACTGCCAGTCTGGTACTGCTTCAGCAGGAGACAGGAGCTTACAACTATGATGAATTGCACTTGCATGTCACCAGCTTGGAGGAAAGACTACATGCATGTATGCAGAAACTTGGTATGTACATACACAGAATGTGACACAGATGCATTTATTTATTTCTAGTGCGTCTTTGTAAACAAAACCATGGCAGGGTTTATTCTTCTGTGGTCTAAGTAAGGTATGTTAAAATGCCAAGAATGCCATGTTTCCAGATAAATTACATGAGTACATAATAATAATAATAATAATAATAATAATAATAATAATAATAATAATAATAATAATAATAATAATCTGAATTGAGTAATGCCCAAGACCAACTGGAAGAAATCGTGCATAAAAAAACACAATTTATTATACAACAACTCAAATCATAATTTTGAACACAACAATAAATCATGTAAATAGTTGGCAAATCTTTTACAATGTTAAAAAGATAAAAACAATAATCCCATTAATATGAAACTCAGCAGGAGAAATCACCCAAGATCCCCTAGAAATAAACACCACCTTCTGCTCATTCTATAATAAGTTATATTCATCAGAACATGAACCAGACCGAGGAGAAATTCAGTTATTCTTAAATAACCTAGACCTACCTCAACTCTCCAAAGAAATAGCGAACACTCTCGATGCCCCGCTATCATCAGAGGAACTTCATAAAGCCCTCTTCCAGATGCCAAGTAATAAATCACCTGGACCAGATGGTTTCCCTGCTAATTTTACAAATACTTCTGGGACACACTCTCACCGTTATTCCACAGACTAACAAAGGAAATTCAACACACATCTAAAATCCCTTTGCATATGAACATGGCTGCTATAACTGTGCCACTTAAACCGGACAAAGACACAACGCGACCCAAGAGTTACCGACCCCTCTCATTAATGAGTACAGACCTGAGAATAACTGCAAAAGCGTTAGCCACCAGATTAGAGAATGTGACCCCCACATTAATCCATCCCGATCAGACAGGCCTCATCAAAAAAAAAAGATACTCTTCAGATAACATCTGTAGACTATTTAACTTGATAAATATTTCCCAACAATCTAAAATGAATAGTCATCGCATCAGTGGATGCTGAGAAAGCATTTGAGAAGGTAAACTGGACATTTCTATTCCACACATTACACAAATTTGGGTTCGGAGAGTCATTCGTCATTCGTCCATTGAATAAAAATATTGTACACGTCACCAAAAGCCACAATCACCACAAATGGGATCACTTCACCCATATATATGTGTGTGTGTGTGTGTGTGTGTTTTGCAGCATGTGGAAAGCTGACGGGCATCAGTGATCCTGTCACTATTAAAACATCTGGATCTCGCTTTGGATCCTGGATGACTGACCCACTGGCTCCAGAGGGAGATAATAGAGTGAGTGTATAAACACACCAATCTCACCAGATATTTGGCCATATTCAGAGTTGATCTAAATGTGCAAAGTTAATACTGAAATTAATTCTGACCTTAAATAGAAGTAAAAATTTTTTGCATAATATCAGCTTATGGGAGAAACAGTCCAGTAACACTGTCTTCAGTTTGATTTAGCCATTACATGCCCCCATTAGATGTATGTTGTAAATTCATGCCATGATATTGAGGACAATATTAAACTAATCATTACTTATTACGGCACTGAAAGCCGGGATGAGTGGCTGAAGAACCAGGGTTTATATGCGCTGCTGGTGAGTAGATGAGAAGCAGGTGAGTCCAATGAAGCTCTTAACCAGGAAGTGGAGTGCAACACCCAGGGACACAAACAGGAAGGAGAGAAAACACTGGAAACATAGGGAAATACACGGGGCTTTTCTTTGCTCTTTTTGATCTACATCGTCGAATGACTGTCATTAGTGCTTAAAGAACTGCAAACCAGATGGACTTTGACACCTGGGTGTGCTGCATACATGTCTGCATGTCTTGTATGTGTGAGAAAATGCTTCGCTGTGTTTCGAATATCCACCAACAAAAGATAAATGACGCATACCAAACTTTGAGGCAAATCATTAAATCAGTGGATAGGGAATCCTAAGATTTGTACTCAAGCAGCATATTTTATATTTGCACTAGTATTCCTGTTGGTTTGTTTTCCTTCACTCTCTTTCTCTCACCATCTATTGTGTACAGCTGAGAATGATTAAGCATGATGAAGCTGCAGATGAAGTGGATGAAAATGTCCTCTTCACTTCTCCTTAGATCTCTTATTTCTCAATTTGTCCTTTTGGGCAGTGCTAGGATTTGACCACACAAAGCAGAGCTTTAATCCAGAATGATTTGGAATTATCCTTGTAGGGTCCAAGATTAAGTCTGGTTTTATTCCCTGTGTTGATTGAGAATTTTATGATATTTTATGTCATGTTTTATATTTTTATCTGCAGGTGTGGTATATGGACGGGTACCACAACAATCGCTTTGTGCGGGAGTATCGTTCCATGTCCGACTTTATGAAATCAGACAACTTCACATCTCACCGCCTGCCACACCCATGGTCTGGAACAGGCCAAGTGGTTTACAATGGCTCCATTTATTTCAACAAGTTCCAGAGCCATGTTATCATCAAGTTTGACTTGAAGACCTCCACCATCAGCAAGACTCAGAGGCTGGAGAGTGCTGGGTTCAACAATGTGTACCACTATGCATGGGGTGGACACTCTGACATTGACCTAATGGTGGATGAACATGGGCTTTGGGCTGTCTATGCCACAAATCAAAATGCAGGCAACATTGTCATCAGCAAACTCAACCCGGTCACCCTACAGGTCATCAAGTCATGGACAACCAATTATCCAAAGCGCAGCGCAGGTGAATCCTTTATGATTTGTGGTACACTCTATGTAACCAATGGGTACTCTGGAGGGACAAAGGTTTACTATGCTTACCACACCAATTCCTCCAACTATGAGTACATTGACGTCCCGTTGCAGAATAAGTACTCTCACATCTCCATGTTGGATTACAACCCACGGGATCGTGCCCTCTATGCCTGGAACAATGGGCACCAGGTGCTCTACAATGTTACGCTCTTCCACCTCATTCAATAATACATATTTTAAGCAGTCACTAACCAATTTATCCTGGTTTACCACAAGCTGCATTTAGACACTGGATTGGATGCCTGGATGGGGCACCATGCACTCACATTTGCACACCCATTCACCACTGGGGCAATTTAACATAGCCAATCCCCCCACCCAGCATCTTTTTGAAAGGTGGGAGGAAACAGGAGAACCCCATACGGATAGTAACTCTCAGAACATGTTGGAGATTTGGTAAATTGTGTGATATGTGACCATTGATGGCATACCATAATCTGTGCAACAGCAAAAAATAAAGTCTGCTGAAAATGAATAATATCCTCAACAAAAATGAGCTAATTAGATATAGGCTAATCAGGGCGTTGACTGTTGGTAAAATTCTGCTTTTATTATCTCTTGAGATTTTAAAGTGGTACTTGAAAGTTTGTGAACCTTTTAGAATTTTCGATTATCTGCACAAATATGACCTAAAACGTCATCAGATCCTAAAAGTAGACAACGAGAACCCAATTAAACAAATGAGACAAAAATATTATACCTGGTCATTTACCTATTGAGGAAAATGATCCAATATTACACATCTGTGAGTGGGCGGACTAAGGTGTCATCAAAACAATAATTAATTTACTAATTTATTTAACATTTAATTTGCATGAAATCAGAAAATTACACCTCAATGCCAACTACATGCAACAACAAACTAAATAAACAAAACCTTAAAACTCCCCATAATGCTGAATCAATGGGAGCCCTGGGCTTGTTTCCCTGCAATAATATAGTCCCAGCGAGGAGGTATTGGGAGCAATGAGTCGAAGTGTGTTGCAAATGTCCAGTCTATTCTGTACTTTGTTTTAGTCAGTGTCAGTGCAGAAAACCCAGTTTCACAAAGGTATGTAGCTGGAAAGCGGAGTAAACATTTAAAGAGCCTTCGCTGTTTTAGATACAACCCATCATGGTTTCGGTTAAAGGCAGCTTTCTTTTTTCCCTTGTTCTCGTGAGTAGCAGACTCTGTGTTATCACCATCGCTTGGTCTTTCTTTAGCTCGTCCACTAACGAAACTTCCGAGTGACATTTGTTTCACGCTCATGTTAAACTTGGCTGAGCCTGAGTGGAACCAGTGTTTTCTGAAATCGTGCCGTCGATGTAAATTTGCATATTATCTCTTAAAGAACACACAATAAATAATACAGTGGCATATATAGACATTTTTCCCAGAACATTCTCGCGACCCGGTAGCAACTCTTCCACGGCCCGGTACTGGGTCGCAACCCGGAGGTTCAGGACCTCTGGCATTACATGAAAGAATGGCACCATTCCAAAATGTGTTAACATGCTGACTAACATATCAAGGCAGACATCCACTTGGCATTAATATTACTGCATGCATTGTAACAGATGCCCAATAAAGAGGAATTCTGTGTGGAATGTACATGTTGGACCTTTATGACTTGTGCTTGAGACTTGTAGTGAGATGTGTTTTATTTAGCATGAACAGTTTTAACAACACAAGCATTAAGGTAGGAATCTTTATAACTTTCTGAGCTACATTATGAGGTATATGTGTGTGGTGTGGGGTGTGGGGGGGGGCACATGGATACATGGTATTTGTTTCTCTCTTTTTGTGATCAGTAAGCTGTTATGGATAACTTCACTTCTGCAGTTCTTATGTACTGTATATATCCTTTACTAATGCCTATAGATGTATTATTCATCCATTCAGTCATTTTCATTAATCGCTTTATCCTGGTTAAGGTTGCTGTGGATGGGGAGTCTATCCTGGTAATACAGCCTGAATAGCTCTTTGTATTCTGATGCTAATTTCTTATATATATATATATATATATATATATATATATATATATATATATATATATATATATATATATATATATATATATAAAAATATATATAACGATGAATTCTGAAAAAAGTGACAGCTGTATTTTTTGCGACCGAACTGGACTACTGTTTGCTCAGTAATATATCTAGATAGCTAGCTAACAAGGATAACTAGAGCATTGCGATTAGTTTCTAGCAAGTTAGAAGCTACAGTAGCAAGACAGTTGCATAATCTAGCTATATAAGGTGTAAGGTGCTGTTACTTTAGCATGTGAATTTTTAACTACAGAGCGATCTCTGGCAAGCTACAAATACAAACATAAACTTGACTGTTAGCTATGACAACAGGAATTCACTTACAGTTGTGTCTCCTCAGGCAAAGTAGCAGTTTGGTCTGTAATGTTTATTAAAACTTTCATGAAACTCTGGTCCGGTAAAGAGAATTAGCTAACAGACAAGGACACATGCACACATACTTTTGGTGGTATCAGTACCGACTACTAGATTTTTGGTATTGTGACATCCCTAATCACTACTGCCACTTGTTTCATGATCACTTTCATAAATAAATCCTAAAGCATTCCACATGTTGCGTCTGTTCAATTTAACAAAAGTATATAGAGCCTTTGCAGTGATCTTGTTTTCTAGCTGCTCACTAAGCTCTGTCCAGATGCTCTGATTAAGAGTAGCAACGTTGCCATTTTGGACTATGGCATCTTTTGATGAACAGAGGACTGTGAAAACGGAATCCCTGTCCACTGCTGGTTTCTTGGGCATCTGGCATAAACAAAACATAATTACCCACTGAAATAATCCTGACTCAAAAAATGTCATATACAGTATGAACTTGTTTTCATGTATGACTGTATTTGCCAGAATACAACACAAATATAATATAGTAATAATATATAAGGATATTATATCTTATATTAGGACCAGTATGGTAATGTTGACCCCTAGATACACAACGTATTCAAAAAAACTAACATGGATACCATGTGCAGCTGTAATTAACATTTCATAGCTCCATTAGCCATACTAGTATTAGCAATGAGTTTTCTGTTCAATAAACATTGACAATCTTAGCTCTCTTGAACGTTGTACCATTATGGTTGAAGTTAACTAATAATACTGTAACTGACAGTGTTAAAACATTGTACTTACACTGGCCAGAATTTTGATTTATTAACTATATCGGCTTTTCCTATATTAACAACACTAATTTCCACAAGAGCATCCTGAACAGAAGTGACACCTAGTGGTGTGAAGTGAAGTAAACACTTATCTTTACTTCATTCACTGGTCTCACCTGATTGAACTTTTCATTTATTTTCAAGGAGTGTCATCTACTACACTTCACTTCACACCTCTAGGTGCAAGTGACACTTCTAGTTCGAGCTGCTTTTGTGGAAATTAGTGTAGAGTTAGCATAGGAAAAGTCGCTATAGTTACTAAATCAAAATTCTGGCCAGTGTAACTACAATGCACCTATGTTGATAGGTGACATTCTGGAGAGAATGTCGGAGGGCGTGGCGTGGTGACGTAATGACGTGTGCCGTTAATCGGACTATGTTCTTTAACATGTAAACACCTTAATCACAATATTATCTCATTCAGAA
The DNA here is from genome assembly GCF_023375685.1 of Ictalurus furcatus. Classification (NCBI taxonomy): domain Eukaryota; kingdom Metazoa; phylum Chordata; class Actinopteri; order Siluriformes; family Ictaluridae; genus Ictalurus; species Ictalurus furcatus. The sequence goes on from NC_071272.1 coordinate 689,807, forward strand.
TAAGGTCAATCATTAGATTATTGCTGTCCGTGTAAACGTAGTCAATGTCTAATATTTTAAAAACGGAAGCAGCACAAACGAGACTATTTGGGGTGAATTTGATTCATGGGGAGGGGAGGGACGGGGCGCTGAGTGACGTCATCGCACCGTAATTGTACACAATGTCTATTCAATTCAACTTTATTTGTATAAGCGCTTTTAACAATGGGTATTGTCTCAAAGTGACCTCAGAATGACCTATAAATATTATTTTAATATCTCAAAAACCGAAGCGGCACAAACGATTGAGACTAGTTTTGCCGACGTTTTGTGTTGGGTGGGGGCCAACTTCACGCAGGTGATATTTTAAGTATAAAAAAAACAATGGAAACTTTTTTTTTTTACCCGATGTGTACCGTACAAGGTTATTCATATCAACCTCTAAACTAGACATTCTCCCGTGTGTTAATGATTCCGAGGATGTGTTTTCAGGTGTACTGCAGCTTTAAGTGAGCTCTCCATGGTAAGTAGGAAGCGTGGCTGTTCGAGAGCGTGCATTTTCTGCGCGCGCGCCAGTGTCGTACAGAGACAGAAAAACAATCATTTATATAACAATTTAGCAAAGTGTCTTCGAAACTACGATCACCGGCACATGACCGCGAGAGTCCGAGGAGTCCCCGGGTGAGCACGCCGAAACTGTCCTGTATTTCTGTGTGTATTCGGTTTCAGTTTAATGATGTTTACGATACAAAGACGGTCCGGAAAATGAGCCGGGTTGCGGGCGGAGAGGCCCGCGCTGAGCCTTCCGTCCTGAGGCTTCCGCCCCTCGCCGGGACGTGAAGAAGTCGGTGTCTTCGTTTATATTTTAGTCGTCTATTACATATATAGAACATTGTCTGGAGTCTGTCGTAGCTCGTTATCTGACGTGTAGCCTTTCGAAAGGAGGTAAGCCGGTAATGAACGTGGAGGTTCAGTGCACGAATTGGCAACGGAACGGAAGCCGGTTCCTCTGCGGTGTCTCTTAGCTGTGCTGAGCGGAGAGCGGCGCAGCTTGAGCCGCTAGCGATACGGCGACAGCGCGGTGCGAGGCTCGGGCTCTCGAGCCTACCGACTTGAGGGGGAAATTAAACAAAGAACGCCGAGTATTAATGGAATAATTATGTTCTCAAACACTTCTCGGGAATAGTCCACGTCTGTACCAGTTAGCTTGTAGATATGGAAGTAGTTTGTGTAAACGAATAAGCGCATTTCATGTCGCTCTGGCGCTTGGAGCTGAAGCCGCGTATGCTAAAGGCTCCTGAGGTGAACACGAACACAATGTGGTCACTATGAACTGTAACCTGAGGTGCTTCCTAACGGAGTTATTCTTCAGATAGATTAATCAACTTTCACTCTTTGCGTCTGTGAATCGATGTGAATGGGGGTTTTAATGGTGAGACTGCGTTTTCTCGCACATCGTGGCTGCAGTATTAAGAACGGATCATTTAGTAGCAAACATTTCACTTACTGATGCTGGCTGGATTTTAAAAACAGTTTGTATGATTTTTACCATAGACCTGCACGTGACTGACTCACCTGCTCGACTCACCGCGCGGAGAAGGTAAAAGAGAAGGTAAACATTTGCAGCGCAAAAAAAATGACTATTTTTCTGTTACGTTAATGTTTGTAAACGTATTTTAGTTCTTGACATGAACACCGCACATTAACACTTTCACAAGTATTTTTTTGTGAAAAAGTTTTGGAGTTAAATGAGTAGTTGAGAGAAAAATTTGAATATATAGCCTTCTTGTCTTCACACCAACTGTAGCTAGTCAGCTAGGTAACCTCACACCAGTTGTAGCTAGTCAGCTAGGTAACCTCACACCAGTTGTAGCTAGTCAGCTAGGTAACCTCACACCAACTGTAGCTAGTCAGCTAGGTAACCTCACACCAGTTGTAGCTAGTCAGCTAGGTAACCTCACACCAACTGTAGCTAGTCAGCTAGGTAACCTCACACCAGTTGTAGCTAGTCAGCTAGGTAACCTCACACCAACTGTAGCTAGTCAGCTAGGTAACCTCACACCAACTGTAGCTAGTCAGCTAGGTAACCTCACACCAACTGTAGCTAGTCAGCTAGGTAACCTCACACCAACTGTAGCTAGTCAGCTAGGTAACCTCACACCAACTGTAGCTAGTCAGCTAGGTAACCTCACACCAACTGTAGCTAGTCAGCTAGGTAACCTCACACCAACTGTAGCTAGTCAGCTAGGTAACCTCACACCAACTGTAGCTAGTCAGCTAGGTAACCTCACACCAGTTGTAGCTAGTCAGCTAGGTAACCTCACACCAACTGTAGCTAGTCAGCTAGGTAACCTCACACCAACTGTAGCTAGTCAGCTAGGTAACCTCACACCAACTGTAGCTAGTCAGCTAGGTAACCTCACACCAACTGTAGCTAGTCAGCTAGGTAACCTCACACCAGTTGTAGCTAGTCAGCTAGGTAACCTCACACCAACTGTAGCTAGTCAGCTAGGTAACCTCACACCAACTGTAGCTAGTCAGCTAGGTAACCTCACACCAACTGTAGCTAGTCAGCTAGGTAACCTCACACCAACTGTAGCTAGTCAGCTAGGTAACCTCACACCAACTGTAGCTAGTCAGCTAGGTAACCTCACACCAACTGTAGCTAGTCAGCTAGGTAACCTCACACCAGTCGTAGCTAGTCAGCTAGGTAACCTCACACCAGTCGTAGCTAGTCAGCTAGGTAACCTCACACCAACTGTAGCTAGTCAGCTAGGTAACCTCACACCAGTTGTAGCTAGTCAGCTAGGTAACCTCACACCAACTGTAGCTAGTCAGCTAGGTAACCTCACACCAACTGTAGCTAGTCAGCTAGGTAACCTCACACCAACTGTAGCTAGTCAGCTAGGTAACCTCACACCAGTCGTAGCTAGTCAGCTAGGTAACCTCACACCAGTCGTAGCTAGTCAGCTAGGTAACCTCACACCGACTGTAGCTAGTCAGCTAGGTAACCTCACACCAACTGTAGCTAGTCAGCTAGGTAACCTCACACCAACTGTAGCTAGGACATACTGGTTGTCTGACGGTTTCTTCTTTGGTTTTTGCACTAGAGATATGAGGCTTGCTAGCAAGTAATGGAAGTCTATCTAACCCGAGTATTTTTCCCAAATATCTGCCTCAGATTGCATCCAGTTTTTCAGGAGTGTTATGCAGAATTGTAGATGTGGTAAACATGAACAAAACTTCACCGTGTAGCTGAACATAAGTTATCGTATAAAGTGGTTATCCTGGACAATTGGAATGACATTGACGTTCTTATTATTCAGTCCACACAGGCTGCTCCTCTTTTAGTTGGAAGGGAGCATTGTAACTCAAAGCTGGAAGTGATTCTAACGATGATCTAGACCGCTTTGGTGAAAAGGAAATGCGCTCTCATCCTGATGCAATAAGACCCAAGTTGCTACAACCTGATGCTGATTGGTTGTAAATCTGACTAGAGCTGCAACAACTAATCAATTAAGAAAATCGTCGTCGATGAATCTCACGATCGATTAGTTGGTCTGCATGGGGCACGTTTAGTCGTTGCTTTACTTCTGTTCTGCAAACACGCATCAGAAATGTAGTAGAGAGTACAGACCAAAGTTGTGTCCCAAATGACGTACTATGCACTGTGTACTCTACCGTCTAGTGTATGAATTTTAGAAGGGTCGTATCATCTCAAATGGAACATTAGCTTTTTTTTTAAAAAAAAAGAAGTATCCTGAAAAGAAGATTGTATCCTGAAAACTTTACAAAGCAGAGCTTGTGTAGCATGGAAGCATGACCGTGATGCACGAGTACAAACTTGTGTTTATACCTAAAATGCTCTACTGTGTGCAACGGGTTGGGGTTATACTTCCGGTTAGTAAAGAACTGTTAGTGTTTCATTGAGACAATACTACCCATCTAAAACTCGTATGCTAGACGGTAGAGTGCATAGTGTGTAGTACGTCATTTGGGACACAACTTTGGTCTGTACTCTCTGCTGTATTTCTGATGTGTGTTTTTGGAACAGAAGTAACACAATGAGTAAACTTCCCCGTGCCGTGTGCAGACCAGCAAATGAGATTTGTTGGCAATGATTTTCATAATTGATTATTATCGATTTTATTTATTAGTGGTTGCAGCTCCAGACCAGACAATGTTCAAGAAGTAATGTTTTACAATATATTCACATCAGGGCATGTGTACCATAAGTTGAATGCTATAACACATGAAAATGAATATATGTGTCTAATAGGATCATTTCTTCCTTTTTCAGAATGTTACGAGGTCACAGATAGAGGTCCCAAGCCCCACCTTCCCCCTAATCTGTCATTCTATAATGTTTCTGAAAACGGTTCCTCCTGTGGTGGCAGTTCACTCAGAATGGAGGTCCGGTAAGAGCTTGAGCCTGCCACTTTGCTTCAATGATAGTGCTTCAGACAGTGACTTTGTATCTTCCAGCGGAACCCCCATCCCGCACAAAGTCCAGATGATCATTGACAGCCTCTGCAGCACACAGTCCTCAGATATGAGCAATGAGGTCAACGCTAGTTCCCAGTCTGCCCTCAACCTGCCCAAGTCGTCATGTGGAGGCCACAAGTCTTGTCACATGGACACACTAGCAAGGTCTCGACGAGCAGCGACAGACAGCAGTAAGCTTCATGCATATGGCTCTGATGCCACTGAAGGTTCCGACAGCGACGATTCAGTAGATCGAGGGATCGAGGAGGCCATCCAGGAGTACCTGAAGGAGAAAGTGGACCACCAGCATAAAAGGGAGCCAATGGAGAGCCCAATACAGACACCTAAAATTGAGCAGGGAGGCATTTGTATTCCAGACGTACCTACACAGCTCATGCATTCCACCAAGGTACTAAGCACTAGCAACCATACCCTGAAAGGTTCAAAAGGAATCCAGCCATTGGTAACCTTGAAGAAAAAGAAAAAAACAATCAACGAGAACCCAGTTGGAAAAACAGGTGCTGCTAAAGCCTTGCCTACAAAAGCTCTGGCTTCCTCTGGAACACCTTTCTGTTTGCCACAAGTGGATTGTACACCACCTTCACTCAGAATAAAGGTGGAGGAGGAAGATTTAATGGATTCAAGCAGTGATGATGGCATCGAAGAGGCCATACAGAAATTTCAGCAAGAAGAGAAGGAGCGTAACGAGGGCTTGAGGTACTTTCAGCTGAAGGAGGTACTGGACTCTAGTAGTGATGATGGCATTGAGGAGGCCATCCGGAACTACCAACAGGAACAGCAGAAGGACAAAGAACACAAACTTCACCCAAAGCAAAGTTGTTTGATGTCTGATCGCATCAGTGTTAAACCTTTAAAAAAACTAGCTAAGAAGAAAAACAAAAAGAAAAATGCAGTGGAACCTAAAGAAATGAAGTGTGCTTCACCTAAACCTGTAGGCCTCTCTCTCAGCATGTTGCCTACATGTTGCCTGAGGGCCAGTGAAGATCCACTGTGCACCACTAGAGCCGAAGAGCCACAGGATGGGCGGCAGATTCACTCCACACTCACTGTCAACACTACTGCCGAGCTGATGTGTGCTGAGGCCATCTTGGACATCTCCAAGACTGTCATGCCAGTAGCATTTGAGCCCACCTTGGACCTAGCCTGTACCCCTGCAACAGAGACTCCATCTTTCCTTCCCACTGGTGTTTCACTACAGCAGTATGAAAAGAGTGACGAGAGCTCTGTGGACAGCGAGGATGGAATTGAGCAAGAGATTCGTAAATTTCTGGAGCTTAAAGCAAAGCTGCATGAACAGGCAACCACAACTGACTACTCTGGAGTATCCACAGTCTCTAAAGCCACACAGCACATTAAAGTTGAGGAGGATCAGAACAAAGTACTGAGACTGTCCTTCTCACGTAAAAGGAAACGGAAAGAAGAAGCTAGCACGAGATGTAAACCAGGAATTGCTGGTAATACCATCAAAGAGGAGCCTCAAACCAAGCCCGTAACCCAGAGTGATTTTTCTCCTGTTACGTGGCACACCTGTAGCCCAAATACAGTAAAGAACAGCAACCCTACACAGAACTCTCCCCAGCATAGCATTACCGAAGGATTCACATCCATGAACAAGGGTTCCAGCTGTGGAACCAGCCCCCCAAAGTCTTTTATTGGCTCTGAGAGGAATTACAGCAGTGACAAGAGTAGCTCGTTGGACAGTGATGAGGATCTTGATGCAGCAATAAAAGATTTGCTCAAGACGAAGAAAAAAGTGAAAAAGAAAGTCCGGGACATGAAACTCAAGGCAGGAAAGAGCCATAAACCCATGCAACTACCAGGAACTGACGCCTTAAAAAAACACAAATCTGTCAAGGATCAAAAATTGGTTCTTGCGGCTAAACCCACAAAACCCAATACTATAAAAAGCAGTAAAGGGCTGATGGGCATACCCAGACAGGACAAAGGTGCTAAACCTAAAGTTTTGAAGTCACAGAAGAACATCAAGAAACCTAAAGTCTTAACAAAGGACGATCAGGGCTCTGGACACAAGATAGCAGTCCATGACGTCCAGTCTACACATGTCGATGAGGACAGCAGCTCAGTAGACAGCGATGACAGCATTGAACAAGAGATCCGTAGGTTCTTGGCTGAGAAAGCAAAAGGGTCTTCTACACCAGTGACCACACTGAAGCAGGATAACGTTGGAGGCGAAGAAGAAGCTGCCTTTGGTGCATTTGCAGAGAAAAATGTCAAAATAGAGGAGCTTCAGACAAAGTGTTCTGATCTCAAAAGGGCTTCATTGAGCGTGGACCCAAATCAGGACGAGCAAACACAGGGCACTGCCGTGAACATTAAGGGACCAGATTCCTCATTTGCCAGCTATTGCAGTTTGGAAGAGGATAGGACCGGTGATCAATTGCATGAGAGGACTTTGCATGAGTGTAGGAATATCAGCTTAGACACAGACAAGGATTGGGCTCAAAAGGTAACAGGAAAGTTCATAGACAGAACAGATTCTGAACCATTTGTTCTTAATGTAGCTGGCCCACAGGAGCCCAAGGGTGAAGCGCAGCATCAGAACTTGTTCCTGATGAAGCACGATAACTGCAGTATAAGTACAGCTAGGGAAGATTCTTCAGCAGACCTGTCTAGCAGCTTGCAGAACAGGTGTAGAATTCCTCTTATAGAGGTTATCAGCACTGTGTGTCCCTCTACCCCCACAATAGGGAAACACTTTATTAGTTCCTCTTCAGAGGTTCTCATGGTTGCCAAGGAAGATTGCCAGGAAAGTCCTGCTGAGAGCAGGTCGGATTCAGTCGACCTGTACAGTTGGGAAAGGAAAGGACAATGGGACCAGCCACCTAAACTGACCTCCAACACCAGACACACATCCTCAAACCCTGCGCACCTATCCCGGCACCTGCCTCCTTACCCCTCTCATCTTTCATGTGTCCCCCTGCCCCTTGCCCTATCCCAGCCACGTTCTGGTGCTAGCTTGGTGCACCTCCGCAGAGATCAGCCCTCAGTTGTAGCTCTGTCAGCTCACAAGTCCACTCACCTGCAGCTTAGAAATGCACAGAAAGATACCAGAAAAATGAGTGAAGGGAGGGAGGAGGAGCAGGAGAGGTGCATAGATGAGACAGATGTAGAATCAGGTGAAGAGAGGACAGATAAGAGACAGCAGCAATGCAACCAGTGAGTACAGGCCCTCTCTATCTCTTTCTTTAATCTCAGAACCTGCAAAGAGCCAGCATAGACCCTGTGCACGTCTTTCCACCTACAGTACTCCTTATGGCCTGTAATACTCCATAGAGTTGGCACATAGGAAAAATGACTGCTATATTTTAGCACAGTTATGGTGATCTTTAGGATTCATTTGTTTACATTTGTGTGCGTCTCAGATAAAAGTTGCCATCTGAGCTCATTTATTTTTTTGCCCAATTTGAGGGCAGCATCATGCGCATTCTTCTTGGTGTATGCAATCCATTAATTCTGTCCACTGGACCAGCGTTTAATGATAAAGTTTTAACAAACGAGGCCTTCTCTGCCTGAGGAGACATTTTTACAAGTGTTAGTGAATCTTGTAATGTAGCTAAAATATTTGTCTTCATAGACATAGAAGTTGTTTAAATATGCTAATGTGGTAAAGTTGCACAGATAAAGTAGCAAGGGATGGTGAACAAGCAAATTTCACATGACCAATGTGCTAACAGCTGGGGTGGGTGATAATATTGATGGGTGACTTGAACATGATGCCTTCAAAGATTTCTTTATTTTGTTTATTTGCTGCCCCATGAGACCGGGACAGGTGAAGGATGTAGCTCCTCAGTTTGTTCTACAGATGAATATAGACAATATAAAGTTTTTGGAAATAATGTTGATAAATATTGTTATTGGTAAACATGTCAGTTTTCACCGCGCTTTTTTCACATTCTGTTTGGAATCTAAGCTCTGGGTCCATGTTGGCTCTGTACAGGGCAGAATTCCCATCAGCACTCCATGGTTGCACTCTCTCTGTAGTTTATATTCGGGTGAGTCACATCATAAGCTGATATATAATGTAGTTGGGAAACACTCCCAGGCGTTCTCTCACTTGCACCCTTATAACTCTGTTTGTTCAGCTGTCATTCAAGCTCTCATTCAGAATGTGTTTTGTGTGCTTTATTTCAACCCTTTCAGAGATATTTTTTGTTGTAAACGACAAACAGCGATATTGGGTAGAATTACTTCATCACACTGTCCTTCATAAAATTTCAGAAAATTTTCTTGTTTCTTTTAGTTTCACTTTTTTGGTTTTTGTCTTACCGTAAAATGATTTTTTTGTTTTTTTTAAACACAGAAAAGAACAGACCTTCTTGAAGACTTCATGATTACAGTGACAAAAGAATTTAAAAAAAAAAAAAAAAAAGTGAATGTGCTTTCTGTAACACACATTTGCTTTATCAAGAATTGACAGTAGTAGTTAATTTTGTTAAGAATCTTTAGCACAAAATGAAATGCTATAGAATCGGTGCCTGTGGGGCTGAGGTTTATCTCCTTTAGATTCGTTACCATCTCACCTTCTTAATTCCTGTACAATGCTTGAGTTCCCCTGGCCTTCACTTGGAGAACCCCTAAGTGTGCAAACACTAACATTTCTGCAGGTCTGACATGCACCTGATTCAGCACAAGCAAGAACCATGAGCTGTTTGAATTGAATCAGGCTGTGCTATGATCATGCCTATTATTTATATATATATTGGAAGCCCCCTCTGCACTACACGTGTTTGTTCACTGTTATAACACACCCTATCTCCTGTGGTATTTTTTTAAAAGCTTTTAATGAATTCCCTGAGAACCACTGCATTAATGCAGAGAAAAGTCAAATAGGTTTCTACCTCAGCACTTTTATTCTTCTTGCTCGATCAAATTAGTACGATGGTAGACTTAGGTGGTGTCAACGTTTTCATATTGACATCCTGTCCATCAAAAATACTGGGGTGAAGGTTTTACCTGTCATAGTCCCTCTCTTTAATTCAATTTGAAATCAGACAGTGTCTCTCCATACCACACGGGGGTGCTACAGGTTTAGCACAAGCTGGGCTACTGTAACAGCGACGCAAACCCCTGCATGGTTTCATGGCTGTTTATATCGTGACTTGAACAGTCAGTTGTCATGTTTCGTTCATATACATTTACACAACTTGAGGACGAACGTACCATGAAATTGTTCATACTATTTTTTTTTTTTTTTTGCACTGCTTACAAATTGTGCCATCTGATTGTTAATATTCTTATTTCTCTAATGAAACATCGCTGTAGATTACTTCAGACCGGTTATAACCCAGCCATTCCTTTCATTTTGTTTCTCATACATGGAGAAGTGCTAAGTTAGTTTATTTCTAATTCAGCCTAGGCTTTCCATATTCGGTTTAAATTTTTCAGTGGTTTTAAGGAAACCGGTTCAGCATGAAATAAACTCTGCTTATTTTACGGACAGTAACACCCCATTAAATGACATTTCCTTTGTCAGCTGATCCAAGTGTACATTAAGAAGGCCCTTGAAACAAAAAATTACAGAAGGGGTGTTTTGACCCAAACCACAGATGTGATTTTAAACTTTGCTTTTATATGACCTGTTTTGGTTTCTTTCATGGAAAGCATGGTGGTGCAGTAGGTTGTCTTGCTGTCCCTCATAGGATCCTTAGCTCAGGTTACTGTCTGATCTCCCTGTATCCATGTGGGTTTTCTCCAGGTTATCTTGTTTCCTCCCACCTCCCAAAAAGCATGCCGGTAGATGAATTGGCTATGCTAAATTGCCCCTAGGTGAATCAGTGTGCAAATGTGTGCGCTCGCTGGACTGGGATCTCATTCAGGGCGTATTCCTGCCTCATGCTCACTGGAATAGGCTCTGGATCGAGCATGTTCCTGACCAGAATGACTGAAAAATCTTGAATGAATGAAGGTTCCTTTCACACTTTTAAGTATGTAGAACTATTTTCACAACATTGCTGATATTTCATCACATTTTATCAATGAATTCAGAGGAACGCACAGAAGAGGAATGGATATATATCTCTGTAACTTTTTTTTTTTTTCTCCATACCTTCGTTTTGTTGAGATGTTTTCTTGTTATTCTTGTATTTCAGATGGTATATATCTATGCTAACGTGGTTTGAAGTCATGAAAATGTTTACTGGCATTCAAAATGCAGAGACGGAATCATTTTTTCTAGCTTACATGCTTCTGCTTTTAAGAAATTGACCTGGGTTGGACCCTGCATACATTATTTGTTGTTGTGTTTTTTTTGTTTGTTTTTTTAAATCTCTGTCCTTGTTCCCTTAGTTAATGGCCCCATGTGTGCCACATCAATATTGTGTGATCGGATCATGATTAGCTAGCATTTGACCATATTAAAAAGATGTAAATGCACAAATACGCATTATAACAGCTAGAGGTCATCTGGTGCAGACTGTGATCAGACTTCGGGGAGGTGTAAATACAGTCTGTACAGTGTGATCCTATCAGACTGACCTTAAGCAGACATATGTACTGGTGGGATATGTCATGAAAATATTTTAAATATAGCAAAGGACCCAGAAAGGATGACTAGTAATATCTGCTAGTAATTTCTGCTATCATAGCTTGGCTCTTAACAGCCAGTTTCAAAGATGACATTTTCCTCAGTTGAGGAAAATTATTAATAATAATAATAATAAGAAGAAGAATCTCTGTATCAGTAATCTCTGTACCAAATTCCTGCCCCTGTGACAGGACGAACATCCCAGCCTCTTGTATAGTGTGTGGGAGATGTGTACAGTTTGGATCACAAGAATACACATAAATACGAGATGAGATCAGAGCAATTGTTGCCCGTATATGAATATAGAGACACAGATCATATGTTAATGTTAATGCAAGGTGTAACATGGGCATTTGTTTCCTTTTTGTGTGTCGACTGATTTTGTGTATGCATTTTACAATGTAAGAAAAATGTTATTTATTTTAATTTTGTAGATGTGAAGGATACTCTACTGGGCTGTGTCATCTTTCACTGTTTTTGCATAAAAATTTAGCTTTTTTTTTTTTTTTGTCCAGCTTTTTCATTCAGAGGCCAGATACACCAAGTGTCTTAAAATGTAATAAAAAGTGATGCTCAAACATCTGCCTGTAGATCTGTGTGTAGGGCTGCGTTATTAGCATTTTAGTTATGATTTTGGGTTTACTAACACCTACTAATATCACGAGCTTAGATGGTGCATTAAAGCACAAGCTCCCCATACAATATGTTTTTGACAAATCCTTCATCAGCAAGGTGCTTCTGAAGCTGTAGGAGGTGACACCACTTGATGAACCACTTTTGGTTGAAGCATCCTGTTTCGTCTGTGAAAAACTGTCTTTATTGTTTAGTGTTTTGGTCTTTTGTCAAAGAAATGCACAAAAATACTCTGCTCTTATGGATAGCAAACAATTGCAAACAAACACAGGTTTATCAAAAAAAAAAAAATTTTTGTTAAATAGTGTGCAAGAATTATTGGCACCCTTTTAGTCAATACTCTGTGCTACCTCCCTTCGCCAAGATAACAGCTCTGAGTCTTCTCTTATAATGACTGATGAGGTTGGAGAGTATTGATGTATGGCTTCTACTTTGTATAGTAAAGCCTTAACTTGCATCTGTGGATGCAGCGGCGAGTGGTGTCGACTGACAAAGGTTTACCAAAGTATTCCCGAGCCCATGTCAGGATCTCCATTCCAGATTCATGACGGTTTTAAGACAGTGACGTCTGAGGGATCGGAGATCACGTGCGTTCAGAAGTGGTCTTTACGCACCAAGATTTGACCGGATTCCTTTAATCTTTTAATTATAATTATACTATGATTACACGATTGCTTCACCTGTTTCACATTACCTTCTTATTTCAACTTGTCACATGGCTATTAATCCTGAATTGCCCCTGTCCCAACTTTTTTGGAACATGTTGCATGCATCAGTTTCAAAATAAACGTTTATCTTAAAAAAAAACAACTATGCGCTTGATTAGGTAAAACATCAAATACCTCGTCTTTATGTTTTCTGTTTAAATACAACTCAAAGTACATTTACACATCACTCCTCTTTGTTTTTATTTGCATTTTCCATACTGTCCCAACTTTTTGGGAATTGGGGTTCTATATTTTTCTCATATGAATTCACAGGGGTGCTAATAATTGTGCCCACATATTTAACAAAGATTTTTTTTTTTATAAGCCTGCATTGTGTTTGCAATTGATATCCGTAAGAGCAGAGTATTTTTGTGATTTTTTAAATTTTTTTTATAAAAGATCAAAAGGTTAATAAAGACAATTCTTCACAGCCTTCTTTGCTCATATTTACAAGAGTGTCAATATTAGTGGAGGGCACTCTTTATATATATATTATATATAAATAACACACACACACACACACACTGTCCACTTTAATAGGAACACCTGTACTCCTGCTCATTTATTCAGTTGATCAGCTAATCATATGGCAGCAGCACAATTCATAAAACCATGCAGATCCAGGTCAAGAGCTTATGCTAATCTCTGCGACTTTAACTGTGGCATGGTTGTCGGTGTCAGCTGGGCATATTTGAGTATTTCAGAAACTGCTGATCTGGTGTCTTCACACACAACAGTCTCTAGAGCTTACACAGAATGGTGCAAAGAAGAGAAAACATTGTGAGAGCGGGAGTTCTGTGGGTAGAACCGATCGAATTCTTGTTGAGACAAGAGGTCAGAGGAAAATGGGCAGATTGGTTTAATCTAACAGGAAGGTTATAGTAACTCAAATAATCATTCTTTACAACTGTATTGAGCAGAAAAGCATCTTAGCATACACAGAACATCTAACCTTGAGCTAACAGAAGACCACATTGGGCTCTAATCCTGTCAGCCAAGAACTGGAATCTGAGGCTATTATTGGCATAGACTCAACGAAACTGGACAGTTTCTGAAATACTCAGACCAGCTGATCTGCCACGGTTAAAGTCACAGCTCACAGTCCCCCCCCCCCCCCTCCATTCTGACATTTGATGTGAACATTAACTGAAGGTTTTGACCTGCATTTGCATGATTTTATGCATTGTGCTGCTGCCACCTGATTGGCTGATTGGATAACTGCATAAATGAGCTGGTAAACAGATGTTCCTATTAAAGTGGACGATCAGTGTATATACAGTAAACGCACACAGTGGGGTTCATAAGTCTGAGTATTAAAAAAGGTCAGATTGTGCCTTTCATATCCCTCTCTTCTATTGAGCAGTGGCTTATTACTTGCAACCCTGGCATGCACACCATTGTTGTTCAGTGTTCTCCTGATGGTGGACTCATGAACATGAACATTAGCCAATGTGAGAGACCTTTAGTTGTTTAAAAGTTACCTTGGGTTCCTGTCTGACCTCAGAGTATTACACGTCTTGCTCTTGGAGTGATCTTGGTTGGCCAACCGCTCCTGGGGAGAGTAACAATAGTCTTTAATGGTCTTCACAACACACGTTTGTGTTGTGAAGATCAGACTTTGATAGACCCTTGTTCAAATAAAACATCACGCTTACTCACACCTGATTGTTACAACATGCCACTGAGTGAAAACACCTGACTCTAATTTCACTTTCAAATTAACTGCTAATCCTAGAGGTTCACATACTTTTGCCACTCACAGATATGTAATATTGGACCATTTTCCTCAATAAATAAATGATCAAGTATTATATTTTTTGTCTCGTTTGTTTAATTGGGTTCTTGTCTACTTTTAGGACTTGCGTGAAAATCTGATGCTGTTTTAGGTCATATTTATGCAGAAATATAGATCATTCTAAAGGGTTCACAAACTTTCAAGCACCACTGTAGATGGGGAAATGTTGATGGACGGCAATTTTCAGGTCATGTCACAGATTTTCAATTGGATTTAAGTGTGAGATTGGTGTTCCTGTACTGTGCTTTAGGTCATTATCCTGTTGGGATTTAAAAGATCCTAGACACAGATTTCTGGCTGAATGATCTAGGTTCTCCTCAAGTATTTGCTTGCTCCATCCATGTTGGCCTTTATGGCAGCAAGCTTTCAGCTACTCCTGCTGAAAAGAGCATGACACTATGCCACCATACTTGATTGTAGGAATGGTGTTGACTGTGTGATGTGTTTTATTTGGTCCGACCCAAACCTATGCAGACCAAATGCCTCAAAATCTTGTGACTTGTCATTTGATTCATTTAGCACCTCTACTGATGAATTAGTGTACTCACCATGTATGTGCGTGTGTGTGTGTGTGTGTGTGTGTGTGTGTGTGTGTGTTGCTCCACCAGATCTCTGTCCACCTGTATTGATGCAGGTGTGCTTCTCAGTCCCTACATTGCCCTCAACACAGAGGAAAGGAGCCAGAAATTCCGACACAGTAAGCAGGTACAAACGCTTGTAATCTCTATTGAGAGGAAATGAGGCAAAGCTGCCTTTGCGTTCGACTCAATACTGAAACAAGCTAACTCAGAAAAAAGGAACATCAGATCAGCATTTATATAGCAAATTTTAACCTTAGCCATTCTACAAAGCGCTTTACACTGTTTCTCATTCTCACACACACACACACACACACCCAAGTCAGGTGATTGACTGGGCCATTCTAACACCTTGATTTATTTCTTTGAAACCAATTGAGAGTTTCCTTTGCTGTATGCTTTGGATCGTTGTCCTGCTGGAAGCTCCACCCACGTCTCATCTTCATCATCCTGGTGGGTGGCAGCAGATTCTTCTCAAGAATCTCCCGGTAAAGGGCTCCATTCATCGTTCCTTCAATTATATGAAGCCTGCCAGTACCATGTGATGAAAAACAGCCTCACACCATGATGCTTCACCTCCACACTTCACTGTTGGTGTAGTGTTTTTAGGGTGAAGTGCAGTGACATTTCTTTTTGCAAACATGGCGTGTAGTATGACAGACAAAAAGTTCAATTTTTCTCTCGTCTGACCAGACTGCACTCTCCCAGTATTTCATAGGCTTGTCCAAATGAGTTGTAGCAAACTTTAAACGAGCTTCGACATGCCTTTTCTTTAGTAATGGAGTCTTGCGGGTGAGCGTGAGCAGTGGAGTGCATTGCCTATTGTTTTCTCTGTGACGATGGCACCTGCTGCCTCCAAGTGTTTCTGGAGCTCTTTCCGAGTGGTCCTTGGCTCTTGGGCTACTCTTCTGACTATTCTCCTGACTCTCTGGTCAGAGATCTTGTGAGGAGCTCCTGTGCGTGGCCGGTTGATGATGGAGTGATGTTGCTTCCACTTGTGGATAACGGCCCCAATGGTGCTTACTGGAGGATTCAGAAGTTTTGAAATACGTCTGTATCTGATTCCATCAATATGTTTCACAACAATAAGGTTGAGAAGGTCTTGATAGAGCTCTTTGCTTTTACCCATCATGAGATGTTTCTTGTGTGACACCTTGGTAACGAAAAAGCCTTTTTATAGACCATCAATTTACTAACCCTTTTTTTTTTATTATTTACTTGATTCAAACCCAAAATCCGTTCCCCTAGCTGTACTTATGGTCAGCCATGATACAGCACCCTGGGGCATTTGAGGGCTAAGGGACTCGTTCTGGGGCAGAATTGTCTCAGCATAGCAATGAAAATATGACCTGATCAGTAGATCAGAGACTTAAATACTCAGCCACCACTGTTCCATATATATATATATATATATATATATATATATATATATATATATATATATATATATATATATATATATATATATATAAATAAAGTAATTGTATATAATATAACTCTGCATGTGTACGTGTTTGTATGTTACAGAGAGTGCTGAAATGTGCACGGAGGAAGCTGCAGTTTGTGTTCAGCAGTGTAAAGATGAAGAGCATATGATGCACACCTGAGAGACACAGAGTTGGTTTAAAAGAATGAACGTGTAATGTGCTAATACACTACTTCATAGTTGGACTGTTTACCGTGTTCCTTTTTGCAATTTGTTTCAGTTGATTTTCATTTACTTCGCTGTGAAAAGAGTGTCGCATATACAGTGGCCTCCTGACCACGAAGACTCATTTCTTTATATTTGTAAACAATGTTGTGCTTTAAAAAAAAAAATGTTGATGCAGTGAATGTTACAAATGATGTTTAAGCCATAAATTAGGCCTTATTTGATTAGGTAAAGCTGTTTGTGGCTAGCTTTTTACAGTTCACAATGTGCTGGATATGTCCAACTGGAATATACACATATATACACACATATATACATATATATGTATGTGTGTGTGTGTGTGTATGTTTCACAACTTAAAGAAGTGTCATTTTTACATTAAGTATTAATTTTTTCCCAATGTGGATAATACCAGAGTTCAGACTATCCCCATTCTCGTGCTTTTCTATACAGATCAGTACGGTCCATGTTTTGTTCACTATTTCATCTAGAGTACAACCTGTATTCGAGTAAATCTTTGCCATGTGTTCCACGCCAACTTGCCATCAGGGCTGTGGCTGAAACACGACAGTGGTGTGCTTCAGTTAGGAGGAATTTGGGGTTGGGGCAGTACAGGAACACAAGAGGTACATGAACATGCATCCTAATAATCCACTAATTATCTGACTGAGCCAAGTCAGAATGAAATCTATTCCTGTGCATTCCTATTCTAACATCATAAACTCACTAAAGCCAACTGGATTTCAGTTTGTACCCAGTCCAACCGTAGACCAATAACCGCCATGCAAACCTTCTGTCTAGATTACTTTCACAAGTATCTTTGCGTATTTGCATACTGCTCTGTGAGGAAGCAAAGTTCACGCTACAGCCTGTAAAATATTTACACACAAATAATCCTTAATCCCGACAATTGTACCATCCTAACATTTAGTAGAAATGTTGACTTTTGGCTCTGCATTAGTGCGTAGGTGTCATGTCATGTCAGACCGAGTGACCGTGCAGAAACTACATTTCCTATCAGCCGAAGCACACCACGTGGCCATCTCATACTGTGGTGGTTTAAAGTTTGTGAACCCCATCTGTTAACTGCTCGGGACAAACAAGGGACTCATGAACAACTCTCAGTCGTTGATGATCCTGGTAGCAATACACAGTATTAAGAATAAAGGTCATGTAAACTTTTTAACGAGTTCATTTGTGTAAATTCAGTTATTATTGTGTCTTGTGGACTACATGTAAACGTGTGTTATGTGAAATAGCTTATTTAGGGCAGGATTAAATAAAAAAAACAAAACGCAATTTTAACTATCCCAATTTTAATGATTTTTGCAGATTCTGCAAGGGGTATGTACATTTATGAGCACAACTGTATATGTAGGAGTAAGGAGTTAAATGTGGGATTTTGTGAAATGGTTTTAAAATAAGCTCCTTTGCCCTCTATATGTGTGGTTAATTAAAGAGATTTCCTGAGTCACACTTTTATTGAGCTTTTCCTGAAGCTTCTTTGCTGAAGGTTATGGCTCATGATTAGTCCATTCAAATATACATCCAGGAAGAAAGTACGTCCTTCGTTACCGTCCAATGTACAAAACTGTTCACCACATTCTGTGTCAGATTTGTGGTCACTATACTGGAGTTTTCTTTCGTCCTGACAGAGGAATTCCTTCCGTATATTTCTGTGTCCATGTTTCAACCAACCTCTTTTTTTTTTTATCAAGAATATTTGGTGTCCGAGATCTTTTTCCATAGCAGTGTTTTGAGATTGTTTAACACAAGTGAGTGATGCACCTCCATTTGTGAGGCCAGGCCACTCAGTGTCATGCAGGTGCGTAGTTGCTTGTCCAAGTCATCCATCAAGTCAGATGGTGCCCCAAAAAACAGGAAATCCCTCAGGAGGGCGCACACTTTAGCTAGATTTGGTCGCACCACTTCCGTGTTGCACTGTTTGGCCAAACGGTCACAAGTGGCTGTGCAGTCGCTCCCAAACGTGCAGTCAGTGTTGACTTGGCAAGCTCGTCCTCTCAGGAATGCCCGCACTGTTGCTTCTGGTACCACATTTCCCAGGTCAAGCATCTTGCAGTCATAGTTGGTGCTGTAGCCTACTCGCTGGGGTGTGGCATCACACATGTAGAAAGTGCCATAGGCACCATGGAAGAGTTCTTCGACCATCTCTAGCAGGCCGATCGCAACACGGGCACGGTGTGGCCAAGCCGGAGCCAGCCAGTGGTTCAGGGAGCTGCTTAGAGCTTTGGGCAACAGGGGGTGGAGCCAAGACGGTATGTTCACACTAAAGAGGGTGCTATGGGCCACGTGCTCTGTGGTGTAAAGTTGGCCACAAAACCCCAATAGATGGGGCGCATGCTCTTTATCCTGTAGCACCAGAGTCAAGACGAACTCATTAATGCGCAGCAGAGCCCACACTGACTTCGCTTCAGCTAGAGACACTTTACCATCAGCGTTGACATCAGCCAGTGAGACAATGCGCAAGACAAGTGAGCCAAGAGACAGCTGTTCCCCCAGACTGTTCTACAGAGAGGACAGAAAGATAACCAGACAGACAGACAAAGAAAGATGTTGAAAGAGAAAATGAACAATGTTTTTCAGTTGGGTGTTGCAAACTTACGCATACAACCGTAACGCTTTACATTTTACATTTTCAGACTATTCACTTTTCTTGGCTAGTTACTGTACATGCAGCATTATCCTTCATGCAAATAAAGATAAAGAAAAACAAAAAGATAAATGATAGGAACTCTGGTTAGAAATCGGGGGGGGGGGGGGGGGATAGTAGATATTCTAGACAACAAGAAGTAGATGGAAACCTCAGTTTTGTGTAAAAATACATAAATAAATAAATAAATCAGTGGACAGAAGTACCTTGAGAAAATCGTGCAGCATCTCTCGGAATTCATCCATGGACGTGCCCCGGGTGGGTTTATCATACAGACTGGCATCACGCTGAGCATCATGCAATCCACACTTTACTACCACAGCTTTCTCTTTCCACATGGCACTGTATACCTGCAACACACACACACACACACACACGTCTTACTATCCTCGTAAGGATTGTCAATTATCCATGATATGCCACATCTAACACTAATCTTAAGAAGTTGAAGGGCCTGTATGAGTGTGTGTGGTATGAGATTATGTGACTTTGGTCTTTGTCCAATCAGCTGAGCAGTTTTACTCTTTACATGTTCAACTTCAGACAAATTCAAACAAAGATTTCAACATTTTTTTCTGTGTTCAAACATCTGAGTGCATCTAGTACTACTCCACGCATGGCAGGTAATTGCAAATGCACCTGTCAAAATGAGGTGTTGGGCATCAGGTGATGATCAGTTGTGTTACCGTTTAAATGAATGATATGGATTGTGAATTTGTTTACCTGATGTGTAGGCGATGTGGAGAGGCAGCGCTGTAGAGTTAGAGTTTTCTCCTCACACAACGACTTACACACAGAGCCAGAGATGACCCCCTTATGGTAGTGCTCGCACTGATATATGCACACACACACACGACAACATTTTCATATTCTAAGGAAAGCTTGTTACTATGTGAGCACAATACACATACAGTATCTACATGAGTTCCTGCCACTGCTGTGTACACCGCTTGTGAGTGATACCTTACTTGGCCTGATCACAACAGTGTGTGTGAGAGTCATCCAACAAACTAAGTTTCTTGACTCAAAAATTAAAGTATTTCAAACATCTCATATCATAAATTCTGACAATTATCTACATACAGTATACAGTATCAATCTGGGTGGATTAAACGATTAAAGAAAACTCTTTAATGCCAAGTTGAATAAACCAGATGCTTGCGCTAGACGGCGTATATGACGGTGAACATTAATGCAGTGATTTACAGTCAACACGGCTGATGTCAGATGTGTATTCTGGGAGCTGTAGTGCAGTAGCTTACAATGAGCATTGTACAGACATGTCCCCTGCACAGCTCAGAGTAGGAGGAGTACTGCATGTAGACAACCCAGCTGGCCACCAGTACACCCAGCCATGCCACCATCAGGTACTTCACCTTCACTGCAGGCAAGCGGGACTGAGCGGAAAAAAGTGAGAAAGAAACAGAAAAAGACCACGTTATTAAGAAGTTAGGAAGAAGTGAGACAAGGAAACTTTTTGGCAAACGTTTGGACTCCTCACAGACGATCTTCTCCAGTAAAGAAAGACGGACACTTAAACACAGGTCGATACACGCAAAGTGAATGAATCACGACAATATATCCCAGACAAGCTAAATAATCTTTGTAGCATGCGATAAATAAACTGCTGGTTTAAAAAAAAAAAGTTCATTCATTAAGTTATTTCATGCATAAGAAACTATTATCCTCACACATGAACATTTAGCTTAAACTTTTAAATGTTTGGTGATATGATATTCCACATTAGTACTATATTTTTTGTACCTAGTATAGATGAGATTGTTTTAGAAACACGGATGTCTGAAAATATACAGAGAGTGTTACGACTATACAGAAGACCATACGGAGTGATTTGTGCACAAGAGATGATAAACTCTCCTCCACATACAGTTAGGTCCATATATATTTGGACACTGACAAGTTTTGTTATTTTGGCTGTTTACCAAAACATATTCAAGTTGCAGTTAAATAATGAATAGGGGCTCGAAGTGCAGTCTCTAATCTTTCATTTAAATGTATTCCCATCCACACTGAAGGAAGAGTTTAGGAATTACAGCTCTTTAATATGTGGCCCCCTCTCTTTCAAGGGACCAAAAATAATTGGACATTTGACTCAAAAGCTGTTTCATGGACAGGTGTGGGCTATCCCTTTATTGTTTCTTCATCGGTTATGCAGGTAAAAGGTCTGGAGTTGATTCCAAGTGTGTCATTTTCATTTGGAAGCTGTTGCTGTGAACCCACAGCATGCAATCAAAGGAGCTCTCAGTGCGAGTGAAACGGGCCGTCCTTACGCTGCGAGAGTTGATTCAGTGGTGTAGGAGTTATATGCAATATCACGATGTCAATATAATAATAAATGATAATGGTTATATGAGTATAAATTACTTTAGAGTATCACCATGTTTGTTTTACTGGCACTTTCTTAGCAGAAGCTAAATACGGCAATAAATCTTAAGTCGCTCAGCAGTAGCTCAACCGTTTTGGGGTCGCAGTCATTGTTGTTGTTGTTAATAATAATCCATCCCTCCATCCATCTTCTATACCACTCATCTTTCAAGGTCGCAGGGATCCTGGAGCCTATCCCAGGGAGCATGCATTGCAGGGCACAATCATATACTCATGCATACACTACGGACACTTTGGACACGCCAATCAGCCTACCATGCATGTCTTTGGACTGGGGGAGGAAACCGGAGGACCTGGAGGAAACATGCAAACTCCGCACACATAGGGCAATCAAACCCCCAACCCTGGCAGTGTGAAGGAACATGCTAACCACTAAGTCACCGTGCACCCGTTAGTAATAATAATAATAATAACTCTTATTATTAACATTATTATTATTATTATTATTATTATTAGTGGTAGGAATAGTGTTGGGTTATTGTTCAGCACGGAGAAAGATGAAACTGCACCCTACCTGCAGGCCCTTGGAAAGCGGGCACAGCAGCACGAGATGCACGAGCCTCCGCAAAGCGCGCGGCATCTTCGCGAGCCGCTCATGTCCTCTCACCGCCATACGTAATACTGCGACCCGACATTGCGCGCGCACCCCCACCTTTAAAATCACTACAAGGACCTACAATGGCCACGGAGAGGATTAAAATGGGGTCCCCGAAAACGACCTCGGTCCTTTCTACAAAAACTCAGTTCGGTGCCGGCGTGTGTTTTATCTCTGCGGGTTTTCCTTTGATGAATGAAACAATGTCCTCTCGTAGCCTGAACGTTAAGAACGAGTCCTTTCTAGTGCCGCATCCTGCAGAAACTCGCATCGCTCGTGTTTCCTAAACCTTCCGCGCTCCGAGCTGCTGCTTTAACGGTCCGTTATGAGAAATACGTGATGTGAGGCCCGGTTCTCCGGCCCTCACGCGCACTAACGAATGGACGAACGGCTTTTCTCTTTCTCCCTCGTTGTGATTCGACGGTGTTTTAAAGGGGTTGTTGATGCAGTCTACAAAGGGGGGGGGTTGTATGGGGGACCGTCCAGAGGAAAATACTCTCTTAAAGGAATAGTTTTGAGGGACAGGGCTGGAATCTCAGGCGAAATTCAGACATCCAACTCAAATCTGATTTTGGTATATTGAAGCAGGAAATAATTTGTGCCGTAACATTTGTATTCGATTTCAAATACGATTAAAATTTGATTTAGGTGACCCTGTGTGTGCGGAGTTTGCATGTTCTCCCCGTGCTGCGGGGGTTTCCTCCGGGTACTCCGGTTTCCTCCCCCAGTCCAAAGACATGCATGGTAGACTGATTGGCTTGTCCAAAGTGTCCGTAGTGTATGAATGGGTGTGTGAGTGTGTATGTGAGTGTGCCCTGTGATGGATTGGCACCCTGTCCAGGGTGTACCCCGCCTTGTGCCCGATGCTCCCTGGGATAGGCTCCAGGTTCCCCGTGACCCTGAAAAGGATAAGCGGTATAGAAGATGGATGGATGGATGGATGGATAGTCTCCATTTTTGGTCCAAGTGCATTTACCTTTAATTAATTGACTTTCCTTTTCAAATCCTAAAATAGAAAAAAAGGAAAGCAACTAATCCAAATTTGGATGTCAGAAACATTTTTCTCTACACTGTGAGTTAGCAGAACTCAAAAATTAAGGCAGTCAGTTTTCCTTAAAATGTTTAGTTTATAAACTCAAATATCCGAGTTTTGTACACCTTGCAGTTTTAGCATTGGTTACACGCATATTTTAAGTGTTCTACTTTATTAATGAGTTTATTAATGAGCAACTCAGAATGTTTATTACTGTCAAATGTTTACTATTATTCAAAACAGTATGTGTGTTTGTATCGTGATAATCTTTCTTAACTTTGTGCCAAGAGTTCATAGTTTATGTTTTGTGTTTTGTTTGGATCTTTATTAAACTAAAATATGCACTTGCATCCAACTCGCCTCCCATTTCATGACAAATAGTATGTTTCGCGTAATGTCTTATCACAACAACTAACAGCATCAAAATAATTGCCCAAATTTGACATTCTGTGACCGTTATGAGTAAGTTGTCCGTTGTGCTGTTCCTGAATGAAAGGGAACAGTGGTATAGGTGTTAAGTGCATAATGTTATTCCTGAGTAACACATGATCTATGAATATGGAATGATGATGAATAAGATATTATGTAATACGATGATATTTCCGTTGGACAGGGTGAGTAGGCAGTTTGTTATTGAGGGTCCTAAGAGCTTGTGAAAAAAAGCTGTTCTGGAAACTGGTGTTCCTGATCTGGATAATTTCAGCATCTTCTGCTGAAAAAGAGTTTATGGAAATGTTAGGAGGGGTATATGCTACTATACTGGTGGCTTTACTGCCACCAGGCTGCAGCTGCAGACAGAGGGAGTGAAGCCAGCAGGCTTGTCTGTGCGCTCATGCATTTGGCAGAATGGAGATATTCAAGGTTCTTGTAGTCAGGGTAGATGAGACAGGTGTTCGGCCCCCTCGAGCCGGTTCCACCACTCCTCCAAGATTCATTTTACGGCCAGCAGCTCTTGGTTTCCAGGGTCGTAGTTCTGCTTGGCTGGGGGGAGTTTACGATAAATTAGTAAGACAGATACACAAGCGCTTACCCTACATGTTATGTACATGCATACTCTAGAATGAGAACATACAGTACAGTGTGACATATAGAGATTTTTCTAGACGAAAACCCACTGGCAGGTTTTGAATGATTTTGTATATATGTAATGTGTAACAGTTTAGCGTATGCGTTTGGTATTTAGTTATTTTTGTTTTTCTTTTCTTCAAAATTCCATGATCATATTTCCCACCTTATATATAGGGAGGAAACGTGCTCCTCGCCCCTGTCCTGTCGAACAGATTCCCCACAATGACATTTACACATATTAATTATTCAGATAGTTATTGTGCGTGAAGTGAAGCAATCCACAGCTGTTTGCTAAATTTCCTGTCATGACTGTAAAATAGTACGCTACAGTCTAGATAAAGGAATAAGGATGCTGGAATGTTCTGGAGAGTTCAAACGTATGACCTTGTTTAAGCTTACGTTCTTTGATTGTAGTAGTGCGTTATGTAAAGACATCATCACAACAATAGAGGCAACATCCTGCTTTACTTTCAGGTTAGTAGTCTCCAAGCGCACCTTAAAACCATGACGTGGAAGGTAAACAACGACAACCCGGAAGTGAATAGAAGCGCTTCTGCCGCGTGTGCCCTGTTTGGAGAAGCCCCCCTCCCCCTCCTCCGTTTCCTCACCGTTACAGAGGCACTGACTTCATCACGCGTTTTGTCAAACACCATTTTCGTCTCCCTCTGGTTGGCATTTCTGTTCCGCCTGCTTTGACGTAGTCGCCTTTGCTCAAGAGTTTTATCGAAGCGAAGTCCAATGTAGGCGTCGTTCAGGTTTCGCCTATTACACACAGTAAGGACTGATAAGTGTGTGTGAATGTGAGCGTGAGGAGGAGGAGGAGGAGGCATGGAGGTTCTGTGGTTTCTGCCGCTGCTCGTCGTGCCGGTCCTGTTTTGGACCAGCTCCACGTTCGTTTACTATTTCAAAAAATGCTTCTACGTCGCCTATATGATGCTGTTGGCCATGATCGCGATCCCCATTTGCATCCTGAAAAGCGGTGGACGGGACGTCGAGAATATGCGGTGAGTAATCAACGGGGCTTGTTCGACGTTGCACCGCGCCGTTAGCCAACTGTGCTAAATGTTCACGCGTCAAAACCAGGCTGGGTTTCAGTCTCGTATAACGGATTAAGTAGACAACCGAGTGTGTATTTCTGACTAAACCATTCAGTTGAGAGGAAACACTGGGACGTGGTAGTGACCAGCCGTAACGTGGCTAATTTATTGTAGCTAATACGTCAGTTGTAGATGATTCCGTGTCTCTCGTGTGAAGCCTTTTGTATGGATGAATGGACGATTGTAATGTCTGGCATCTCGGCTTGGACAGCCAGATGTTCCCTGGTGTTGCACAAGCCGACCCCAACCAGTTTGCTAGTTATGCTAAGCTATGTTCTCAGTCATGGCCTCCGGATTGACATTCCCAGTGTACTGTGGTAGTTTTATTTGATTCACTTGTCAGTCAGGTATTCACTCCCTATAAAACTGTCAAGTGGCGACACAAAACTACCAGTTAGGCCTAAGGTTAAATTCTTTAACGTGCTCACAGTGATGTTATGTAACAGTGTTTATGTCATGTTTGCTTAGAAGCAAAAACTACAAACTATAAAATATGAGGTGAAATGAAAGACATTTGCATCAATGCACACCTTTTCTGGATTGGCAGAAAGTTGTGTTGTTTTAGAATCAACTTGATGCTCAACTGGTGTTAAGTGGATTTGAACAGGGTTATCCCCCCCCATATATCCCCCCATGCACACCCCAGGTAGATACTGGACTGGAGAGCCACTGTACAGCTCAACTGATCTTTATTCTAGACCCACGAAGACCGCTGGTCTTGTGAAATCGTACTTGTGAGTTGTTTTGAGAGCGGTGTTGTTGGGTAACTGTGAGGAAATACGGACTCCGAGCCAACGAATGAGGTTCATGATTTTGTTTGCGACGTACGTATGTAACAGGTTCTACGCAGTGTCGCCAGATCGACCGAGTATGATAGTTAAAGCATGCTCATAAAGTCGCTAGGGGACTTCATGTACTAGTTTGCATGTTCATTTATCTATTGTGATCACTGGCATCATGGAATATTTTCACTTGGAATATAATTTTATCAGAACAGAAAATGACAGATTAGAATAGATTTGTTTTAAGTCGTTTGTTTCGTATAGAAAGAACTCGCCAAAACTGTTAACGCGTATGCAAAATATTAGCTATACTTACTATATCAAGAACACAGACAAAAAGTTCCAGTCAGTAGTCATGAAAAGTGAGTAATAATGAAACGGTACTCGCTTTTATTACCGTCTCCAAGACGAGAGTTTTTAAAAACGAAGAAGTCTGAGGGCGGGGCAAAATGAGTGAGTGGTCATTGGGAACAATGGTGATCAGTGATTGGTTGCAAGCGCAATGTGGTCAGAGATTGTACACTGGTGAGAGGAGTGAATCTGCTCTCCACAGTTTATCAGTAGCTGTGACGTGAGCTGGACAGCCTTATCGAGTTCAATACGGTCATTAACGTGTGCTCAAAAAGTCGCTAAATTTGTCACGGAGATCTTTTTTGAATTGACACCATTCCAAATTCCAGTTTCTCACTTCTGAGACCTAGGAAGCATTAACTGTTACTTCATCTCAGGAGCAGCCTTCTCATCTGTGTCCTCTGCTTCAAACACACAAGGTTCCAAAGCGTCACCCTCCATATAAGTACTGCCATCCTTGATCAAAGCCGTTGTGAGTGTCATCTCGCAGATCACTAACTAGCTGGCGTGGTCGTCAACCACACACACCACAGCACACGTAACTTACAGCAGCTGTGGTATTACTGAGTTGCATACATCTTGATTTAAATAATATAAACATATTTCATGTTTCAGGATTGGGTTTTTCTTTAAGACTAAAGCATCCAGGAAACACTCTTGATCAGACAGCAGATCAACAAAGCCGAACCAAGGTACCATAATGACGTTCACTGACCCAGCTTGAAAATGTTATTCGTTCAGGTCAGAAAGATATTGCATGTCATCTCAAAGATGGCAGTAAGTGATATTCTGCCCCTTAGCATTGTCCGAGTGGGCAGCTTTAGACGACCAGTCAATTATGTTGAGTTGGTGTATGAAGCCTGTGCCAAAAAAACTGTAATGAAGAGGGTGGAGTCTGTCTGCGTGGATAGAGCTATAGCTACAAAAATATCGCTGACATTCAGTAAAGCTGAAAATGCAGACTCTCGTTGCACAGTTTTGCATGCGACTGCTATCCGCTAGCGGTCAGATGCAAAACTATGCCACGAGAGTCTGCGCTGAAGGGAGGAGCCTTCCCTCTTTTATTCGTGAAAAGCTTGAGCCTATTAGCGAGCTACCATTCCGACACTTATCCCAACCGCGCTGTCTCCGCATTTGTTTTGTTTTCTTCTGTAGTCACGGTTTAATTCGCTCACAAGGCAAGTAAAACTGTCATGTTAAAAACGAGACACACCTCATTCGGAGGGATGGAAAAGTCCTCGGGACCGAGTACCGCATCATCGTGTAGACGCAAACTGCGTTCACGAGCAAGTCCGAAGCCCACCGTCATCCAGTTCTCATAGCTCTCCCGAATAAACACACCGGAACTCTTACGCCACTGAAACGAACACCTGCGCCCCATTTGAACCTCTCTCATCTACTACATCTGTAGGAAAGCACCACGTGCTGTCACGGATAATTAAGAGACACCGATGTACTATAGTACATTGCCATGTCACTGCCTGTGACGTGTGACACGACCAGATTTTAAACCCGCAAGATGAAAAAAGCTCAAAATGTATCCATTTTTTCCTCCAATTAAAATGAACAGATGCTAAGATTGTCTTTTATGATGTGCGACACATTCAGTTTTGTCCCTAATGACGTGCTACACACTTACACTAGGGCTGCACAGTGAATCGAATATCAGTCTCGATTATGATTCGGGGTTTGGTGATAAATAGGTTTGGTGATGATGAAGTCATTGTTCAGGATGATAACGCATCTTGCCCCAGAGCAAAGAATGTTAAAGCGTTTTTTTTCAGGAAAGGCACAGCAACTCAATCACATGGCCAGCAAACCGTCCGGATCTCAACTGAAAATAAATGGTGGAAATTTAAAAAAAAAAAAAAAAATCGGTCAATGACAAGTGTCCATCCTGCAAATCTGATCTGTCAACTGCTATTCCAGAAAGTTGGAACCAGCTTGATAGAGAATATTGTTTTTCATTAGTCAAGTTCATACCTCGAAGAATTCAGGCATAAAATTCTGTCATAAACGCCTGAGGAGGAGCAGCAAAGTGCTAGTTGTGATTTTATTTTATTTAAAAAAAAATTAAAAAAATTTATTTTGATTATTCCATAATTTGTTTTTTTCCTGTACTTAATCTGGAAAAAAAAGGAATTTAATTTTATTTGTTTGAGGTATGTTTCACTAGCCAGAATGTTCAGCTATTAAACAATAAATTGTCATCTGATTTATTTGCTACGAAGTTAAAAAAAAGTATGTGGTGATTCCATCATTTTTACATGTATATATGTGCGTGTGTGTGTGTGTGTGTATGTATGTATGTGTGTGTGTATATATATATATATATATATATATATATATATATATATATATATATATATATATATATATATATAAAATCACACACACACTTCTAAAAAAATAAATAAATAAATAAATAAAAGTGTGAATATCGTGGAAAAGTTTGTTTTTCCTGTAATTTCATTCAAAAAGTGGAACTTTAATGTATTCTAGATTCATTACACAAGAAGTGAAATTTCAAGCCTTTTGTTTTTTGTTTTGTTTTAACCTCGACGATTACGGCTTACAGCTCACGGAACTCAAAAATCCAGAATCTCAAGATATTGGAATAAAGAATTTATAATACAGAAACGTCGACCTTCTGAAAAGTATGTTCATTTATGCGCTCAGTACTTGCTCGGTTATTCAGACAATCATGCATTCAGGAAACAGGAACCTTTATTTTACTGTAACTTTATTTACTTGTTGTTTTTTTGTAGTTTGCTTATGTGTATAGAATAGTGATGGTCATATTCTGTTCTGTCAAGGCCATGTGTAACCGTGTAGTTGCACTTTGTCCTCAACACACCATTCCAGCTGCGGTTTATTAGAAGATATGGATCTATGTATGTACAAAGGTCCTGGATAGACCGAACTCAGCGTCACACACGGGTTATTTTACAGTGCAGTTACATGACGTGTGTTGTGACAGCAATACCCTGTTGTTTAAATACTAATTCTCATATTCACAAATACTGAAACATGTTTCACATACCAAATTTATCATTACAAAAATATATCTGGCTCTTTGAAGGTCCAGGGCACACTTCAACCCATTTGTGGAAAAACATATTTGAGAAGATGGGATAAGGAGCAGGAAGTGTTTTTTCTTATTTTAAAATCTTAATTTCATTAAGCCTGTGCCCACGGTACCCTCAGATTTGTGTGCTTGCTGACAGGAATGTGACCTGATGTGGTCTTCCGCTGTTGTAACCCTTCTGCCTCGGAGTTTGGCGTGGTGTGTGCTCTGACATGCATTTCGTCCCGTGATTGTAAAGAGTTTGAGTTTGAGTTACTGTAGACGTTGTCAGTTTGAGCCAGACTGGCTGAACTGCAGATCACTGGATGTTTTTTGTTTTACGCACGATTCTGATAAGTCTAGATTGTTGTGTGTGAAGTCCCTGGAGATTAGCAGTTTCGCATATACTAGCAGTTACATATACTCGCATGGAAGAAATATTTCAGACAAAACTCCTTCAATAAGCTGTGCATGCAGAGTACTTCTGAGGCTGGAAATTTTTCATCCTCATCATCCTGGTGGATGGCAGCAGATTCTTCTCAAGAATCTCCCGGTGAAGATCTCCATTCATCGTTCCTTCAGTTATATGAAGTCTGCCAGTACCATGTGATGAGAAACAGCCCCATACCATGATGCTTCACCTCCACACTTCACTGTTGGTGTAGTGTTTTTAGGGAGATGTGCAGTGCCAGTTCTTCTCCAAACATGGTGTGTAGTATGACCGCCAAAAAGTTACATTTTTCTCTCCCAGTGTTTCATCGGCTTGTCCAAATGAGTTGTAGCAAACTTTAAACATGCCTTTTCTTTAGTAATGGAGTCTTGCGAGTGAGCGTGAGCAGTGGAGTGCACTGCCTGTTGTTTTCTCTGTGACGATGGCACCTGCTGCCTCCGAGTGTTTCTGGAGCTCTTTCCGAGTGGTCCTTGGCTCTTGGCCTACTCTTCTGACTATTCTTCTGTCCTGCCTTTACCTCTCATCAGAGTGCTTGAGATGTTCAGATGTTTATCATCAGGAAGCAGCATGTAATATGAGTCTTGTAAAATAGTGGGCTATTTGCAGTACCACAAAACCACATTTCTTCCAGATTGAATACTATTGGAACTAAATTTCAACAAACTTAAGTGCCAACCCATGTGTGATTGTTTTTGCTTCTACAATAGGATCATTCGCTTCCTGGTTCGCCATGTGAAGTACTTCCTGGGTCTACGCTTTGAGATCATTGGCTGGGAACACCTGCAGACTGAGGGGCCTTATGTCATCATCTCCAACCATCAGTCATCTCTTGATGTGCTGGGTATACACACACACACACACACACACACACACACACACACTTACACAAAATAATGTATTCTCTCTTTAGACCTAAATGTTTAGACCCAAGTATAAAAATGATACTTGATACTATGATCGTGTATCTGTTTATTGGAAAATGATAAAAAGACTCAAAATTATTTGAATGTAAACAAAATGTGAAGTTGTGTAGAAATCTTTGCATGAGCCCAAACCAAACAAAGTTTTCTGCCAGATTTGCAAAAGTTTGTGCGTATGTTGATGAACGAAGAGGATCACCTGTAGTTTACCAGGCGTACGCATGGCAACAGCTGATTTACGTTCGTTGACACCATTAAATGCGTCTCACAGTGCTGAAGTGATTAAATGGCAAAAAAGTCTTTCTTAATGAGTCCTTATTGATCACACATACATTACAGCACAGTGAGATTCTTTTCTTATTTAGGCTCATGCCAATGAACATATGTATTATTTAACAGCACCTGAATACGTCAAAATCTAGAGAGAAATTACAGAAACAGTTAAATAAAGGAAGTGGAAGTGGTCATGAAAACCGAGGAGAAATAAAAAAAGATCTAAACTACACACCAAGTGCGTCACACAGGGGAACCGCTATTTTTAAAGTGTCTCGATGGATGAGCCAACTTTCATCCTGCGAAAATAGCGTACAGGTCTTAAACATCTCTTCCCTTTCACTCGCAGCAAGAGCGAAGGCTTCCTTCAGTTGAGACGTTCGTTTATGGCTTACGGCTGTGTGTAGTTTTATTTGTTCTAATCTATGGGTTTGTGTTGGCTCACTTTTTTTCTTTATTTTTCATATTCTTTTTAATACCAATAATACTAAAACGAAAATTTTCTCCATGGTATTGTTAGTCCCCGATTAAGTGAAGTAGCATGAGGATGGTAGTATAGTATAATCCACATATAAAAGTGCAGTAATCCATGCAAATGATATGATTTGAATGTACATTTGTTAGTCTTCTTTCGTGTGAAGTGAAAAGACTCGGAAGCTTGGGTAGGACGTCAAGTTTTTTTTTCTGGACTTGGAGGATTTTCCTGCATACCAAATGTCTTGAGTAAACACAATTTACAAATAAATCTGTTCATATCCAGCTTGATAGATGAGGTCCGATGTCGTTAATTCTCTTATTCCTGTTCATATCAGTAATAAGCTCAACACCAACGCGTTAATAAATTTATTTCAAATGTTGTAAACAGCTCCCTCTACAGGCTGAAACAACCTTTTTAATTGAATCTGAATCCCTGCGTGAATTTGAGGGGATTTGTGTGAAAATTGAGAGAGAGATTTTGTGCCAGCACTTCTCTCTGAGCTCTTAGATACATAGACTTCATTTATCCCGAGGGGGAAAATAAATCAGAGAAGACATCATGGCAGTCGGTGTTCAGACTGATGAATGAGACATCAGGCCCCTTTTCAGATATTCACACACTAATGCACTCGGTGGTGTATATACACTCACTGGCCACTTTAACAGGAACACCTGTACCCTATTAATGGTTTATTGGATGATCGTATGAATGAGCAGGGGTAAATTTTTCATAACGTGGAAAGATTGGAGAGTAGAAGGTTGGATAAAACCTTGAATAACTAAAAACTAGCCATGTTCAGAGGTTATATCATCACTGGAAATTTACTCACAACTTGCCATAAGAAAATGCATTTGAGACATGTGAAAATAACTTGTGAACAGCTACCTGTGTCAACTGTCTACCCGAGATCTAATCACCCAAGATTTCTGTTTGTGCCCAATCTTGATAGTTAATTCCTGGTTCTTTTGCCCCACGCAGGCCTGATGGAGGTTTTGCCTGATCGCTGCACCACTATTGCCAAGAAGGAGCTGCTGTGGGCAGGAACAGTGGGCATGGCCTGCTGGCTGGGGGGCATCGTGTTCATCAACCGCAAGAAAACTAGTGATGCTAAGAGTGTCATGGTCGACACTGCCAAGGTCATGCTGCACGACAAGGTGTGCTCCGCAAACCTTCAAATTAGCCATGGGGTGAAATTTAATTTAAAACAAGAATTGTTTTTATAATTAAAACTGTATAGTTGTTCAACATGTATAGTTTCATTTCTTCCAGCTTTGCTCTTTGGCGTCCTTGGGTGGGACGCTGTCCGGATTTGTCTCGTTTTCATTGTTCGAACCTTTAAGTCACCTCCAGTATGATGACCTCATTTAAAACTGTGCGGAGTTAAAAGAATAAATGATGGATATTCATTTATAAATAAATGTAATAAACAATTATCATTCACAGATTTCATCCGACCAGTTTTAGAAATGTTGAACTGTTAACATGTATTTTATTCTTTATTATTCAGATATACAGAGGTGCTTGAAAGTTAGAGTTTTCTAGATATCTGAATAAATATGACTTAAAACATCATCAGATTTTCCTGAAAAAAAGAAAAGTAAACAAAGGACTCAATTAACCAAATGAGACAAAATATTATACTTGGTGTTTTCAATCACTATGCTGACAATCAGGTGTGAGTGAGTGAGTGTGCTGTTTTATTTAAAGAACAGAGTTCTATCAAAGTCTGATCTTCACAACACGCTTGGTGAGGTGTATCTTGGCATGACCAGAGGACCACAGAAAGAGTTGTTGAAGCTCATCAGGCTATAAAAGGTTACAAAACCATCTCTGAAGAGTTTGGACTCCACCAATCCACAGTCAGACAGATTGTGTACATATGGAGGAAATTCAAGACCATTGTTCCCCTCTCCAGGAGCGGAGACCAACAAAGATCTCTCCAAGAGCAAGACGTGTAATAGTCCACGAGGTCACAGAGGAACCCAGGGTAACTTCTAAGCAACTAAATTCCTCTCTCACATTGGCTAATGTTCATGAGGCCACCATCAGGAGAACGCTGAACTACAGTAGTGCGGATGGCAGGGCTGCAAGGAGAAAGTCACCGCTCTCCAAAAAGAACACGTGGACAAGCCAGAAGGCTGTTGGAAAAATATTTTGTTGATGGAGGAGACCAAAATAGAACTTTTGGTTTAAATGAGAAATGTTATGTTTGGAGAAAGGAAAACACTGCATTCCAGCATAAGAACCTTCCCATCAATCCCATCTGTAAAATATGGTGGTGATAGTATCTTGGTTTGTGCCTGTTTTGCTGGATCTGGGCCAGGACAGCTTGCCATCACTGATGGAACAATGGATTCTGAAGTAAAATGTCAGGAGATCTGTCTGTGAACTGAATCTCAAGAGAAAGTGGGTCATGCAGCAAGACGAGGACCCTAAACACACGAGTCGTTCTACTAAAGAACGGTTAAAGAAGAATAAAGTGAATGTTTTGGAACGGTCGAGTCAAAGTCCTGACCTTAATCCAATAGAAATGTTGTGGAAGAACCTGAAGCGAGCAGTTCATGTGAGGAAACCCACCAACATCCCAGAGTTGAAGCTGTTCTGTACTGAGGAACGGGATAAAACTCCTCCAAGTCGACGTGCAGATGATCAACAGTTACCCCAAACGCTTATCTGCAGTGATTACTGCACAAGGAGTCACACCACATACTGACAGCAGAGGTGCACATACTTTCACCCCTCACAGATATGTAATACTGGATCATTTTCCTCAATACATAAATGACCAAGTACAATATTTTTGTCTCATTTTTTTTTCATTTGGTTCTTTTTGTCTACTTTTAGGACTTCTAACAAAGTCTGATGATTTACGTCATATTTATGCAGAAATATAGAAAATTCTAAACGGTTCACAAATTTTCAAGCGCCACTGTTCTCCATTCTGGCAGTACTAGTATAGAACTATTTATACTGATGATGTAGGATTCTGAAACAAAATATTTTAAATGAAATAAAAATATAACTGACAGGAACAGTTCGCTCTCTATATTTGTCTGTCTTTGCAGATCCGCCTGTGGGTGTTTCCTGAAGGAACGCGGAATCAGAAAGGTGATGTTCTGCCATTTAAGAAGGGCGCATTCCACCTAGCAGTGCAGGCCCAGGTACGTGGCTCACATTTAACACCAAGCACAGAGCTTGTTTAGTGCTGATTACACTGTAAATCAAGAGTTCTCAAGCTTTTCATGGACCCAAATACTGTTGCTACCACACATTTTATTTTATTTCCCTTTTTTTATTCGAAGACCTGAAATTATTGGTCTTAAAAAATAGTTGGTTATAAAACAACTAAATTTAAAAGGTGTTTGATGTGTGTGTATATATACACACACACACACACACACACACACACACACACACATGGGATCCTAACTATGTGTAGATATTTTCGAAACATCCGATGATCAGGGCCGTTTATATCCTGTCAATCAAAAGAGGGCGGGAAAACACGAATTTGTGCTGTGTGTAAAGAAGATGTCTTGTGTGGAATGACGACAAAACTGCAGTGTGTAATCTCTGCACTGATTAAATTCTACACCGGACGCCGCAGCAGTGAAGCGCTGCTTGCGCTGAATTAAAGCACCAGTGCACCGTCGAAAGATTTTTATCTTATATATAACTTGTATCTCTCTATCCGATCATTAATATTGTAATTCTAGCTACCATCCATGCTCCAGAGGCACACATGATGCAGCTGAAATAGAACTTGTGGCCCATTCAGGTCACTTTAACACAAGAGCGTATTGAATAAATATCCAAGACTAAATAAATGTCGGTAATTTAATTATTGGTCGGTTTTATTTATTTAAAAGTATTGTATAAATCAGGTTTACATGTATAGAACTCCACAATCACAGATGGTAAAAAATCTCCTGTGACCCTGTATGAACCTCACTATTCTGGAAGATGTGACTGCTGTGGATGTACACGGGTGAGTTTAGTGAACACCAGGAGGCGCCACTGTTCCTTTTGAGTACATTAACTTGAGATCACGCACACCTTCTCTGCTGGCATGGGATCTTTTTAGAAGGAACCCATGTTTCCCAAGAAGTTTCCACTGGAACTCTGGGCTGTAGTTCAGTTTTTAGCAGTGCCAGCTGAGAGAGCTGACCTTGGGCTATTATTAGCCTGGGAAGATAACATGGCCCGTCTGTGTTTATTTCAGCAATTGACCTTGTCTCTCTTTTCTCTCTTCCTCTTTCTCTCTCAAACACACACAGGCACCCATCATCCCCATTGTGTTTTCCTCCTATAGCAACTTCTACCTACGGAAGGAGAAAGAGTTCAAATCAGGTGAAAGACTTTATGCATTATAACTTTGGCACATTTATTCATCATACATGGTTTTCACCAGTGTACAGTCTTGATTCATTCATTTATTTATTTATTTATTATTTTTGTCAGATTAATTTGTCCAAAAAGCACAACATGCATTCTTAAACAATCATCAATGAGCCAGAAAACGAGTGTGTGGAAGGAACACCTTTCGGCAGTGGACCCTTTGGGATGTGGAAAATTGGTTGGTGTGCTATGTCGTTAATGGTAATGATGGTTTTCATCATTTTCTTATAGGAAAGATCACTCTGAAGATCCTCCCCAAGATTGAGACAAAAGGCTTGACGTCAGACGACGTGACGTCGCTCTGTGACCGGTCGTATGGCGTGATGCGTGCTGCCTTCCTTGAAATCTCCGGCCAATCTCAGTCCAATGGGCCGTCCAATCACTGAGCGTTTTGGTGACTCCATCTACTGTTTCTCTCTCATTGCCTCTCATAGCCGCACCGCTCTCTAACGGCTCGAGACTTTGCAGTCGTGGTGATTGACGGTTGCTGTGGCAACTAGACACTTCCAGCATCTTCTTCAGTGTCAATATAAAGCCACATTACACACACACACCTATATATATACATATACATATATATAATACACACACACACATACACTCAAATACACTCGTCTCTCGTTGAGACTTTTGGAAGTGCATGGGTGTGGCGTTAACTGAGGGCAACAACCTTTGACCTTGCCTATTGGAGACAGTCTGTTTGGAGCGTTTTTACAATATGTTTGTTTCAGAAAGGAAGATTTCTTGTGGATGTGCATTTATCATGCATGCCTTGGGACGCTTTGTCTGTCCTTCGCTTTTAAGTTCCTGGACAATTTCTCATGTTTTACAGTTTTTGCCTATTCCCTGCTATTCATTTACTTGTAGCTGATCTTTTAGGTCTTTTTTTTTTAATTATTTTATTTTTTTAAGTAATCATTTTTCATCTTGTTTTGGTTCATGTTTTATTGTCTTTTGCCATCAGTCCTGCCTTAGGACCCAGCCAATTAAAAGTGTACCTTAAATGTAACTACCACCAGTGACAAACTTCTACCATTCCAATCCTACCCCATAAAGCAGACGCTGGCAGATTGGGAGGAATTTTTCCACTTGATTTTACGCAGTATTGCTAACTGTTTTCCCTTAATAAGCCTCTTCATTGGAGTTTGCACTTAAAAAAAACAAAACAAAAAACGAAGCCTTTCTGTTGCTTAGCTTTATTTATTTGTGTATTTCAGCCTTTTTGCCTTTTTACCTTTTGTTCCTTGTTTTGGAAAAAGGTACCTCTTTAGCTTTAAATGTCAAAGGTAATTTACATGAACTGCAGTGTTGGATTGTACTATGGATATTGGCTCCTGGAAAAAAGGAAATGAAATACAGCCTATTAACATGTAGTATTTAATAATTTATTTTGCTTGTGAATTAGAAATAGCCGTTCCTGGTGCTGGTTGCTTTACCGTCATGCCCTTAATCTGTGTCATAAACTTATTCAGTGTTGCCAGATTAAACAGTATCCTCCACATCTGGCTATTTTTTATTCACCTGGAGTTGAAACAGATTTGGGCTGTTTGTTGCATTTCAAAGTAACAATTCAGGACCGGTTCCCTAACGGCGCGTCCGATCCGGCACACTGAACTCGTAGACAAGTCGTTCCGAGACATCTGATTAGCACCACACACACGTGCTATCTACATGCATGCATACGCTAGATCACGTTTCTGGCCTGATCTGTACTACATGTCTGGATAATTACAAAACCTTTGGTATTCATGTTTAATACTGCTAAATTAATATGCTGCCGGCTGTGAAAATAATAGTTTTTTTTAAAAAAATAACCTTTTAGTTACTAATTGTTTATTCAGAATTGTAATTTTAAAAAATGCCGTTTGTCATACTGGTACCAAAACAAACGCTCTAAACTGTATCTCTGGCGTGTGTGTGAGGTTTCTCAGCTAGCAGTCACAGCACTGTGAGTCGATTCGTGATCAGTGGCGGATGAGAGTCTTGAAGGTCGAATACTGGTCTAGTTCATCTCGTGTGAGAATGCGAGTCATGAATAACCAAATTTAAAGCGTACCTTACTAAATTGACTTATTCGGTTTGGACTGGGGACATGATATGATTTTAAAAAAGGTGTAAGTTTTATTTTTGGAAGCATTTTTGGGAAACGTAGCTGTACGGTCAACATTCTGAAAACCACAGGAAAAAAAAGATTTGAAGTCGTTCCTTGTTTATCTCTTCTTGTTGAAATATTTGCTTGACATTTTAACTGTGCTTATTGTTGTTGTTGAAACTAGGCATTTCCATACCTGTTTTTCCATTTCATTTGGGTTGAAATAAATATTTATTTCATTTGGAACGCCAAGCAGTTGTTCAGGGTTTTTTTGTTCTTTCCTAGATCCTCTGCCAGTGCAGCTGTGATCCACAAATCTCATTTGCTACTGGAACTAAAAAAAGCAGGAATCAATTGATCTCAAATACTTTTAACAGGCGTTATATGGCCAAAAGTATTTGGACACATGACCCTTACAGCCATATGTGGGCCTTCCTCACACAGTTGTGTAGAATGTCTTTGTATGCTGTAGCTTTACAGTTTCCCTTCACTGGAACTAAGGGGCCCAAAGATGTTCCAGTATGACAGTACTCCGACGCACAAAGCCAGCTCCATAAAGACATGGTTTGCCACGTTTCGAGTGGCCTACACGTATCTCTCACCTTAA
This sequence comes from Ictalurus furcatus, assembly GCF_023375685.1. NCBI lineage: Eukaryota > Metazoa > Chordata > Actinopteri > Siluriformes > Ictaluridae > Ictalurus > Ictalurus furcatus. Next base: position 728,489 of record NC_071272.1, read on the forward strand.
CTCCATTGGAACGAATTGGAATGCAAATTGCAGACCAGGTCTCCTTACCCCACATCAGTGCCTGACCTCACTAATGCTCTTGTGGCAGAATGGATAAATCCCCACACCCACGCTCCAAAATGTAGTGGAATGCTTTCCCAGAAGAGAGGACGTTACTATAACAGCATTGGGGGAGGAGGAGGGGGAAGGAAGGGGGGGGGGTCCAACTCATTAATGGGATGTTCAACATCAAACAGTGATATGGGTGTAATGTCAGGTGACCACATACACTCGCTGAGCCCTTTATTAAGAGAACTGGTTAACTAATACTGGTTAAAAACTGGTGATCGTTATAAATGCTGTTTATTGCGTTAAAGCAAACAAGTCTGTGCAACATCTTTACTTTGTGTATATGATCCGGTCGGGTCTGTTTTGATGAATATGTGTAACAAATAGACAAAATGTTCAGTGTGAAAGCCCACTGTAGAATCTGATATTACGTTAAAATTATACACAAAGGTCCAGTGGATCTGTGTAAAATACCTTCGATTAAAACAAATCTAATCCTTGTTTTTTTCCAAATGGGAAACTTTTTTTTTTTTTTTGCATTTCATTGCATTGCGCTGAATTTGTGCTTTTATGTCTGAACAGTGGTAAAATATCATTACGTAGAAATAATCCACACCGCAACGGGCTTTATTACGAATGGCTGCGGGATAAAAGCTGATAAGGAATTACAGTGATAAATGAATAAGCATGCCGTTATTGATGCTGCCAACACTGATCTACACGAAGCACTTCATCCTTCTAATCTAAGCAATAGAAAACTGGGAATAGAAATTCATTCCACAGAATACAGCTGTATGGTCACACGGACAAATAAGAGAACGTCGAGTATAAAAATGTCAAAAATTGCAGAAAATTTGTCGCCCATAGAAACGCGCACGTGTTGAATCATGAGTATTTTTGTCTTTGCAGGAATTATCTGTCTCACAGAGGTACTGATAGGGCTGTTGTAAAAGCTGTTTAGCCATGAGAGACCGCGTGCATACTTTATATCACCACACTGCTGGATTCTCAGTTCTTCTGACAACTGCGCTGGCTGCAAGTAAGATCACAGATTTATCACTCAGTTATATTCGTTAGCCTGGCTTGAGATTCTGCTTGCCTCGCTCACATGCTCGGGTGTGATGGTCAGGTGTCCACGTACTATTGACCGTATAGTGTCTACCGGTTTGATGATGGTCTGTTTAAACATGACGAAGTCGTAAAGTGACGACTGTAGTGCAGATTCCAGGGCTGTTCTTTCTCCTGAAGTTGAAGGCAGGCTGTGTTCCGGTTGCATTTTGCAGGTGTACCTTGTTTTTGTTGATCATCTAGTTTTCTTGGCAAGAGCCTGGAATAGAAAAAGTATGGGAAATGGTCACCATAATGTGAAAAACATCTATACGCAGATACCAGCACATTAAGGATGGGACAATATGCCATTGTGACCGTGTGTAGCGAGGACTGCAAACCTGACGCCACTCCGTACTGCCGCCATGATCACATGTCTGCCTTTTCCGCCCCGAATAACATTTTCAGTTGCAACATCAGACTATTTACTGAGACGATAACAAACCATGCTTTTGGTACAGTAGCTGATGCATAAACACATCATTTTGATAAAAGCTCTGTGGGAGGAGTCTGTAAGGTTACACCCACCCACTTTATATTTAAAAAAAAAGGGTCAAAAGGGGAAAGTAGAAAGTTACCAATTATAGTTCTGACTGGGAACACCTGATCAGCAACAGCCGACTGATGACACGCGTAACGTATTTAGATTCCACGGAAGGTTATTACTTGTTTTTATTGAGCATAACATACACTCACATGATCCAAGGCGTTCCTCCAGGAAGCTGACCTGTTCGCTGAGAGAGTCTATTCTGTCCAGCTGCCGCAGCGAGTGTGACAGGAAGTTAGTCTGGTCTGACAGGAAATCAGTCCTGTCTAACAGGAAGCCATTTCTGTTGGCCATGTCCTCCTCTGACAAAAAGAAAGTGGAGAACGGTGCGAGAACCATCTCCAGTTTCTATAAAGAGAGAGACACAGGAATGATTTTCAACCTATTGTTGTCTTTTATCGTGAGAAATGTTTCACGAAAATAATGAACAGATTTATTCATATAACTTCCCCAAACTTCCAGGGGGAAAAGAAACCTGAGGCGTATCAAAACAATTATTATTTCATCTCAAATAGAACTTCGTGAGATCACTGTGTGGGTTTTCCCTCTTGGTACCAAAAGGTCTTCGGTTCAACGCTGAGCTCCGGCGGTGCAAAATTCCTCATGTCTTCCCTGTGCTCGCATCGGTTTCCTCCAGGTTCTCTGGTTTCCTCCAACCGCTCAAAATAAAACCCCAACCCACTGGTATGTGGATTGTCTATTCCAAACTGTTGGCTACGCGAAGTTGTTAGTCTGTACAGAATTTATAGTCCATATGGTACCGAGTGTATACAGATACATGATGTGTGCATTACCTGTTCCAGCAGCTGTACTCTATTCCTGAGGATCTGGACCTCTTCTGTAACATTTGCCACCAGTCCCACATCTCCACCTTCAAACACATACACAACCATACACCTTCATGAGTTCTAAACCCCTCCCACTTTCAAATAAACGCTCCCAAATATTTAATAGATGTCTATCCAATCAAATTCAAAGGAATATCTAATGGTATATGTCTAATGTATCTCAAATAAATGAAATAAATGAAGGCAGATTGCCATAAACCACGATGACGATGTTGATGGTGAGGATCAAGTGTATCTGAAATAACCCTGTGTTTTCAGCACGTCCAGCACACACACACACACACACACACACACACACACACGTCTTACACACGTCTCAGTACTGTCTAGGTTTTTACTTACACCCGAGGTCTGAATACCAATGCTTGACATTTCAGTCCTAATCCTTACATCCTAACCATGCGCACTTAACTCCACTCTGAATAAGACCCTGCATTATTAAGAAGTTTGTAGACGTTTTATTAAAGAAACTTGTAGCAAAATAATAGTCTGCATAAGCAGTCCCTAAATTCCCTATAGAGCTGAAACAGCCCTGAGACCACAGAAACACAGCCCTTTTTTAAAATCCATTTTACGTCTTGTATTTGCCATTATTTTCTTTGTTTTGCATTTAAAAGCCGTCACGTTAACTTCTCCAGAATCTGCAGCGGATTTCATGGCTTCGTCAGCCAGAATATGACACTCCAGCCTTCCTTCTTATACAGACAAAACCCCAGCCCAGGAATGTTATGAGTGCTTTACAAATAGGTACGCACACACACACACACACACGCTCGCACGCACACACACACACACACACACACACACACACACACACACACACACAGTGTTACACAAATCACTAAGTAACAAGAGGAGAGTGTAATCCCAGTAGCATATATCTAACTGGCTGTACTCCAAACCAATCAGAGAACAGCTCCACTGCTTTGGGTCCTGATCGGGGCCTGAATGAGGGCCAGTCTCTTACATACTACACACACACACACACACATCCAAGTTAGATTTGACTTGGCATTATGTGTACACATACATCATATCTTCACAATCTGTCCCAGATGTGTGTCATTAGGGTTTTGCAAGAAAGTGAGGCTAAACATGTGCACAGAGAGAGAGAGAGAGCGAGCGAGAGAGAGAGAGATAAATAGATATAGAATACATGGTCTGGAAGAAAGGGGGAGGGGTTTAACCAAAACCAGGTTTAATAAAATAGAAAGAAAAAAGAGAGGTTGGAATTCCATGTGATGGATAAAAAAGGCGGTTATGTTTTCTCCTTCCTAGTGTCTGTCTGTCTGTCTCTCTCTCTGTCACTACTGTTAATCTCTCTCTCTCTTCCTCTCTCTCTTTCATGCCAAGTTTCATGATTTTCACGATCTCATACGGTTTCATTCTGTGGTGACAGTATTTACAGTATTTACAGTATTTACAGTATTGCCTGGTCCACACCAGAGGGTAACTGGCCTGACACGGCGTCTGATCTGATCGGAAGTGTTGTCGATCATGTGACTATCATGTCGCTTTATTGTGTGGGAACAAGACAAAAGAGAATTAAGAGGGAAATGTGGAGAAGGGATTGCTTGGGGAGACACGTGGGTGTGATGATTGTCTATTCTACAAAGATAACTGAAAGTAGAGTACTAAAAAAACTATCGTGGTATCCTGTCGTGATTGTTTTTGTTTTTGCTTTTGCTAACTGACCCTTTGGGAATGACACGCCAAATCATTTCTCATAGAAGCGTTATTATTGTGTTTACATTTTGCCCTCGCCATTCAGTACAAACTGATGTATGAAATAACTTCACGTGCACGACAGCAGAGGAACCTGATTGCCTCTTAGACTCCCGTTGGCTGTTTCTTAGCACTGTTCGCGCCACTAGCCGCAGAGGGACTCGCACTACACGATTCATTGAAGAGAACTCGCAAACTGTGAAAGTCATGTTGCTGAACTGCTCAGACGACATGCGCAGTCATAACAGAAGCGTTCAGTGGGTACTTGCTGAGCTGGGGGGACACGGCATCAGGGAAATTCGGGCTAAAATTAGTGCAGTGTGATCTTGACTTTTAGTTTGAATATTCAGTGACTCCTAGCCCAAATCTGTAGTGGATCACAGGGTCGATGTATAACACACAGCGTTCAGGGCTGTCATCTCTTGCAGTGAGTGCAGTGAATTTCTCACCTCTACTGTTATGTGTAGATAGATGACTGTCTGCTTCGGGATGGCCGGCTGCTGTTGGATGAAGAGGAAGAGCACAAAGGCTTACGCAAGATCGTCTGTCTTCAGCCAGACGGAATCCATCAGCGCACACACAATGATAACTTCCTGCAGAGTTAATGCAATGATGACTGCAACCATGTGCTCCCTTGCACTCATCCACGTCTAGCACACACACAGAGAGAGAGACCATTACAAAGAGGCCATCATTTTGAAATGGATGCTTCGGTTTCAGCTAATGGTCAGTAATTTTCAGGATTTTATACACTTGAAAATGTCTGATAAGTTCCGTCTGTGTGTGTGTGTGGGTGTGTGTGTGGGAGTGCGTGTGTGTGTGTGTGTGACCAACATTAATATAATGTAAATGTAATCTGAATTACATCTGTACGTATGTGTCAAATTATTTCTAGAATTGATTCTAGTTTGAGTCAAAGAAATAGTATGAGGAAGAAATATTTTGAGGAATAATCAGATTTCTTGCAAGCATTATAATAAAAAATATCTGTTGGTAGTATGTCAAGGTCATTTCAAGGTGTTGTGTGTTTATGTGTGAATTTGGGCACCTATCTGGCAGTAGCGTCCCGTCCAGCCAAAGGCACAGGCACAGTGATTTGGCCTTGTGCAGGATCCACCATTAAGACATGCCTGCACACACAACGCTGTAGAAACATGCACATCCAAACAGGGACACACACACACACACACACACAAGCATTTTATGATATATAGAGACAGATTTGCTGCTGTAAACTGTCTGACAGATTGAGACAAAACGCCGCTGCATTCGAGAGTACCAAGTGTGAATCAGTCCATGTAGACAATCATACAGATCCAGGACAAATGTATAAATTCTAAAGGGTTCACAAACTTTCAAGCACCACTCTAGCCATTTTAATGGTCTTGGAGTGGGGTAAATAACAGGAATGTCAGTGTAGATTGAACACTTTGTGGTATCTGAACAACGTTTTCCACCAGATCTGTATAAGTGTGCACAATGCATTACAGAGTCTCTGGGTGTGTTACCGTGATTACAGCTGACTGAGTGAACACGTCGCCATCCTGGACAGCATTCTGAGTACACGTGAGGGCTCAGCTCTGTCCGGCTCACCTGTCTGTAGGAGACTTTATACGCTGTCCTGAAACACGTGCATCAGATAGACGTTTAGGGTTTAATTAATAAGATAACCACCAAGCTGGTAAAACTGTATGCAGAACAGGAAAGATTTTTACACCCACACAAACACATCACTCGGCTGTTCTTTACATCTACAACACATACATACACACATACTCACAACCGGAGACTGATCAGTTCCAGCGTTTGTTTGTGTTCCTACTTGTATGTGCTACAGATGCGTTGGTTTAGACACATGGTGAGGTACGGTTTGTGTATAGGCTGGAGGAAGGATTCCGTTCTGGACACTACTCTGTCGGCTTTCCCAACACATACTCTCCTCCTGCAGGACACACACAAAGTTGTTCAACAAATACTAAGAATAAACGAATCAAATCAAACAAACCCAAAACCATAAAGCTTTTGTGCTGTCTTGGCACATACGGTCCCCTCCGAAACAATTGGAACGGCCAGGCCACGACTGAAGACATTTGGGTTTGAGATCAGAAGAGAGATTAGAATTTTTGCTTTTATTTCCTGGTATTTATATGTAGATGTGTTAAATGACATAGAACACAGCACATGTTGTATCAGACCACCCGATTTGTGGGTGAGTAAAAATACCGGAACACGTGACTGAGGTGTTTCTTGTCACCCAGGTGTGTAATGTTAGACTGACTGTTTAAACAAAATAGCTCTGAGAATCTACTCTGTGTTTTACCCTTCAGTTTCACCCGTGAAGACTGCCGTTGTTGTTAAAAAGGATAAACCATCATGAAGACCGGAGTGCTGACTATGGGAAAAATGAAAGCCAGTTTGAAACTGAAAAAAGAGGGAAAAATCAACCAGGGGTATTGCACAGACATTGGGAGCGTAGTCAATACCACCTGAGAAAGAAAGAAACCGCTGGTGTACTGAGCAACAGACAGCAAACGGGTCGGCCAGGGAAAACAACAACAGGTGATGACAGAAACGTTGTGACAGCTGTGAAGAAAACCACAAAAACAACAGTCAGCGACATCACCAACAACCTCCACAGGGCAGGGGTATCACAATCCACCGTTCAAACAAGACTCTGAGAGTAAAAATATAGAGGAACCACTCATCAGCAGTAAGCATCGGAAAGCCAGACTGGAATTCACAAAGAAATGAGCCACAAAAGTTCTGTAACCAAGATTAACCTCTACCAAAGAGTGGAAAAAGAAAGCTCCAGAACATACGAGCTCATCTGTGAAACCTGGTGGAGGTAGTGTCATGGCTTGGGCTTGCATGGCTGCTTCTGGAACATTCTCACTAATCTTTATTGATGATGGAACTCATGATGGGAGCAGCAGAGTGAATTGTGAAGTTTACCGGAACATTTTGTCTGCAGATTTACAGAAGTGTCGTATCACAGCAAACCAGTGACTACATTTCTCATCCTGCACTGCAGCCTACAAACATGGCCGCCATGGACCGCAATTCCCAGAACACTCACTGTCATTCTAATCACGCACACCTGCATCCAACCTCACACACAATCACCCTGTTTGAACACTAGTCCTTGTGAAGGATCACGTGTGTGTTCCGTATACCAAGCCGTTGTGTCCTAGTTTTGATCTTGTTCTAACCCTCATTCTCAGAGCACGTCTGTGTCTCACGATTTGCATTCGTCTGCCTGTCTCTCATATAATAAAGCTCTTATCTGCATTTGCATCTGTCCTAACCTCCATCACGTGAATTCCGTGACACAGAGAAATGAATTACTCGGGAGGGACTTTATCATGCAGCAAGACAACGATCCAAAACACACTGCCAACTCAACACAGGACATTATCGGGGAGAAAAGTGGAAGGTTTCAGACTGGACAAGTCAATCACCAGACCTTAACCCAATTGAGCATGCATTTCACCTCCTGAAGAGGACACTGAATGGAGAAACCCCCCCGAAACAAACCACAACTGAAAGAGGTTACGGTAAAAGCCTGGAAAAGCATCAAAACAGAAGAAACCAGCAATCTGATCACGTCAATGAGTCGCACGCTTGATGCAGTTATTACCAGCAAGGGATATGCAACCACATATTAAGTGTTATTTACTTCAAGGCTTCTCTGTTCTATGCTAAAACGTTTTATGTTTTATGTTGTGTAACACATCTAGGTGTAAATACCAGGAAATAAAAGCTGAAATCCTAAACTCTTGTCTCATATCCATCTTTTGACCTCAAACCCAAATGTCTTTGGTGTATAGCACAAACAAATGAATTGGCTTAGCCGTTCCAATAGTTTCAGAGGGGACTGTAGATCAGCTACCTGAGTAGGTGCATGCTTCAAAGGTCCCTGTCTCACTGGACAACACCAACATGTAACTAGGGCTGTGACTCTGGCCATGACAACTGCACCACTGTGGTAGTTTGCCACCACGGTGGTGGAGTCCCACACGCTGTGTAAATGTTTCTGCTTGAGTAGGCACTATGACAAGTAAACACCATCCAAAATCATAGCCAAAAAAACCAAGCAAAACGTCATACACAATAAAGGCCGAAACAAATAGTAAAAAACCAGACGGTGATAATCCAGCTGACGCAAGAGTTAGCAAATGGTTATAACACAGACAAGGTACACTGAGTAATAAGGAACATCTGCATCTCACAATCAGAGCGCTGCATTAGAGCGCGCATTAGTGGAGGGAGCTGGGAGCAGTGAAATCAGATCCTGAGCATCTGTTTATTACACTACTTGCATTAGGACTGCCCGGTTTATGAATACACCTTTAAATAACACTTAACCATAGTATACTTTGTGCCATCATGCATACTGAATAGACCAATCTTATTATCCAACAACACATGAAGAGGATGAGAAGCTTCTTCAAATCCGCATAATGGCTCATTTTCCACTGAAACTTAGCAATAAACATGCCAAACTCACAGCAGGAGCAGTAGACTTTATTATTATTATTATTATTATTATTATTATTATTAATATTATTAATTCAGCATGTCTGAATTAACACAAACACATACACACACCATAATAATTAAAAATGCTGGATACCCATGATGACCGTGGAACTGTGGAGTGCAACTTGCATGGAGGGAGAAAAGAAAAGAAGAGAGTATGACTGTGCCATACATCCCTCCCTCTTTTTCACACACACACAGGCACTGACTGTCTCTCAAACACACTCTCCCTCTCTTTCTGTCAGTGTGGTGTTTATGGTGCCTCTGGCAGGAAGAGGTCCGCTTTCCAAGTATTACTGCTATCTGAGAGAGAGAGAGAGAGAGAGAGAGAGAGAGAGAGAGAGAGAGAGAGATTTATGTTTCATGTCACAGAATGCTATTGATCACTTTGCTAAAATATTATATAACACTAATGCAAACAGATAAACAGTGGTTTCTTTCTGGCTTCTTAGGATGAACGATCACTTAGAAGAGCAGCTGTGTATTATCGGTTTAATATATATATATAACAGATAACTGCCAGAGAGAGAGATGGGATTTCACATCAGCAACTTCAGACCATCAGCATTCTTAAGGACATCCTTTCTAACACACACCACCACAGAGGAAGAGATTAGACTTCATCTAACCCTTCTGGCTAAAATTCACACCTCGATCCTACCAAAGACCCGATGCATTTTACAGAGAATTACCCCTGCATCATATATGAATGAATTCATACTCATTTTAAAAGGCGATACTGAGGTCAGTTTTTTGTGTAATGAGCTACAAACTTAAAAGTAATTTTTTTTTTTTTAAATGTTAATATCAGACGCATTGTGCAGCACCATGCTTTCCACTGCACCTCCGCACGGACGTACACCTGGACCTCAGTTACACACCCCACTACAAAACCTCTGGACAGTAACTCAACAGTTCTGCTGCAAGTGGATCCTCACCGCGCGCGCGTGCGTGCGTGCGGGCGCGTGCGTGCGTGTGCGTGCTCCAAACTTACGGATTCCGCCGGTCTCACGGAGTGTATTCCGTGCTCCCAGATCCGAAATTCCCACAAACACACAACCGGAAGTGTATTTAAATTCGTTAGGTTTGAACAAAATACGTCTATAAGTGCACATATAAAAATTGGTACAGGCGCGGCAAACGGTACTCCATCCTACTGCTCCTTTTTGAGAACTGTGTGTGTGTGTGTGTGTGTGTTGGAAGCATGCAGTTCTCTAGCCAAAAGATTATCAAAAACTGCGCGGGGGGTGGGGGGGCTTTAAAAAAAAAAAAACTTTCCGCCGCGCGCGCACGCACGCAAACACACACACACACACACACACACACACTGTGCGCTCCAAACTGAACTGATAAAAGTCAGTTATTTCGCGCCAGTAAGTATTCCTTGCGGGCCTCCCTAACGGGCACTTCCATTTTAATGTGGAATATTTTGTCATTGCAGGACAGACTACACAGACAACGAGTCATTAAAGAGTGATTCAAAGTCACTGTAAGGAACGCGTCTAGTCTAACACACTACACCCAGGCCCGAGTTAAGGGGTGTCCTGCAGTGAGATGGCCCAGAATCAAAAGTCCAGGAGGTGGCGCTGGACCTGATCCAACACTCTGAAATACAGGAAAACACACCAAACTTCTAGGCTGGATCAGGTCTGAGTACACCCCTCAGACTTTTGGTTCTGCAATGAGGGGTACTTGTGTGAAATTACAGGTTGCTTATCATTGTGAATTTGGGAACCATACTGTATATCCACAGGGCTCGACTGAGAGGCATGTGATGGGACGTTGTCTCCACAGTAAAGAAAGGCAATTAAATCTATTCTAATCACGTCGATTAAGATTTATACAAATAGATATATCTAGATTTCTTAATTGCCTAATCACTGTTTAAAACTTGCCAAATTGAGTTTTTTCTTCCCACCACCACTCCCAAAGAAATTCTGAACAGTTCTGCCTGCTGTTGCTGAAAGTTAGGAGGATAATTCTCCCCTGCAGTTATATGGGTGGGGGAAAAAACAACAACAACATAACATGTTAAACTACGTTCACATGTACAGTCATTTTCATTAATGAGAACTGGCACCATGAGCATCAGCGCCCATTGGCAACTAGATGTGGGCGTGTCCAGCAATGTGATAAAACTGAGAAAAGTTTAACTTTATGCAAATGTCTAGCAACTACCAATGGGAGTGAAGACAGTGCTCCATAACAATGAACAATAACAGAAATAAATATGAATAAATATTTCAGATGATTTATTATTCTAGGAAAGGATGAAAATACATGAAGCGTAATTTCCAGAACTCACTCACCTTTTTAAAACCACGTGGCTCCTCATTGATCTTGTGTTGTGTGCAGATGTGAGTGGCTTGGTGATTTAAGTCGCCTCTCCATCATTTCTTTTAAACCTCTTTTAAGCTCAGTATTTTTATTATTTTTTTTAAACAAAAAATAAAATTCTGGTGAGTTTTTGCATCACCCTGTGAACAGGCTGGAGAGGAATGGCATGCAATGGAGGGTTCACACCATGCTTTTATCACTCAGTCCTTTCCTGTGGAACTCAGGAAGTGTGATGCCAAAACCGGAAATCCTTTGAGTGATGTTCCTACATCCACAAGAAATTGCACATACCACTTGCATGTGGTTCTGTAATATGCAATTTGGGTCACAATTTTTAAAGATCACTTATTAATACATTAAGTCACAAATACCAAGGCTCAGATCACAAACTGTCTGCCATCCCACCCTATCTTTCTCTCTCTCTCTGTCTTTTTCTGTGGATGTACAGTAATGGTAAGAGTGGTATTGGTTACAAAGGAAGAGAGAAAGACCGAGAGATAGAATGAGGATCAGTGCATGGTTAATTACAAATAGCTCATGATTAGACCATAGAAACGCATGTAAAATTCAAAACCTAATATGTTACACAAAAACTGCACCTTAATCTGTTGCAGTGTTGTAGACACGTTACACGCAGTAAAGCTAACATTCCTTCTGGACGATTCAAGAGTCTTCTGGCAATCCTCTCTATGTGGTGAATTAAACAGTAATTAATGGCTTGCTAAATCAACTTCCTCCTTACAATACCATCCCACAGTTAGTTAACGGTCAGTAACCCAGAGCCGTAACCGCCAAGCCACCACTCCCATATCTACATAATCTTCATCACATCTGATCATCTGATCATTATCTGATTGCGTTAGTTTCCACAGAAGTGGTCACATAATGGGATATTTTATTAAAATCATTTTGAATAAAGCAGAATCATGAGATTGTTGAGTGTAAGTATACTCTTATTTTGTTATCTTTCACTGTCTTACATCCGAGCATGTGAACCAGAAAAAGAAAAAAGCTTGTCTCTTCTTCGGATGTAAATAGAAGCCAAGTGGAAGGAATCCATTATGTGCTTTTCACAGCCATAAACACTGCCAAATAAATACAGAGCAGGAAAGAGATTCAAAAGCAGCTCATTAGAAACCAGTAACAAAGAGTCAGTTGTGTCTCCAATGAACCATGAAATACACCACGCTTTCAAAGGGATCGTTCAGTACTCCGGTGTCCACATACCTTATACACAGCAAAATCACCACCAGTGTGAATTCACACCCTACAGTGTTTATATAAGTCCACTGGACTCATATCAACAGTCTGCAACACAATTCGACTCTGGGGATTTTACTGTGTAGTGTATTATAAACACACGTGTGTGTGTGTGTGTGTGTGGGGTGGGGGGGGGTAAATTACAATGAAGTAACACTTTTACATTAATTTCAAACAATTATTTAATTATAATTATTAAATATATTTATTTAATTATAATAAAAAGAATAATTTACACATTTTGCGGGTTTGGCCATGTTTTTATGTTTTTGTTTAAATACGTGTATTCTAATGCATTTCTTAAAATGCAAATATTACCGAATGTGTTAAGGTGATTTGTCAATATAAGAGCCCACAAGTGTGTGTGTGTGTGTGTGTGTGAGAGAGAGAGAGAGAGAGAGAGAGAGAGAGAGAGAGAGAGAGAGACACTAAAGAATGAGGATAAGGTGTTATCACACACACACACACACACACACTGAGGTCATTAGGTATGAATGTGTGTGTGAAGCAGTTACAGTCTAGATAAAGGATGTGTGCAGGGTCAAAGTTCATGTGCCTTTGGTGTTTCCTTCCTCTTTATAGAGGAATAGCCAGATTGGAATAGTAGAGTGTGTGTGTGTGTGTGTGTGTGTGTGTGTGTGTGTGTGTGTGTGTGTGTGAAATGTGTTCACACTAAATACATTTCACTGAAATTCACAATTACCAACTCCATACACACTTTTTTGGCAAAATAAAAAGAATACGTTTCACACAGTGGTCCAGACAAATTCCAGAATAAACTCTCCTTCCATAGTTTGGGAACTCTGCAGTTTTTCCCGTTTTTTTCTCAGCAAATATATAAACAGAAGATTTCCAAATCCTCACATATTTTCCCCTGCATAGAAAGAGAGCTTGTAGTGACGGGGTATGTGCACTTCAGTGGACCTTGGGCCACCCGTGGACAACAGTTTCACCATCGGAGCGTAAGTTAAACAGGATATAAAGTTGATTCTAAACCATATGCTGCACGTAGTGAGTTTCAGATGAGTGCAATGTAGAATTTCAGTTGCACCACAGACTCGTAAGAATTTAGGCTGTAACCCACAAGCGCTGCAACTACTAATGTGTAAAGTGATTATAGACCAAAACTTGTGAAATAGTACTTCACCATCACCAAGCAATCAGACACTATCAGTGTACAATATACAGGAAATAAACTGTGATATAATGTGACATGTGCCCTGTGTGCGTGGAGTTTGAATGTTCTCCCTGTGCCTTGGGGGTTTTCTCCAGTTACTCCGGATTCGTCCCCCAGTCCAAAGCCATGCATTGTAGGCTGACTGGCATTTCCAATTTGTCCATTGTGTGTGAGATTCTGATGAGTTCGTACCCCATACTTTGCTTTCAGTGTCTGGTGTGACCCCCTTGTGCAGCAGTAACTGCAGCTAAATATTTTCGGTAAGTGTTGATAAGTCCCGCACGTTGGCGTGGAGGAACTTTAGCCCATTCCTCAGTACAGAACAGCTTCAACTCTGTATTGTTGGTTGGTTTCCTCACATTAACTGCTTTCATGTGGGTCTATTGGATTAAGGTCAGGACTTTGACTTGGCTGTTCCAAAACATTAATTTTATACTTTTTTAACCGTTCTTGGGTAGGACGAGTTGAGGTGTGCTTAGGGTCGTTGTCTTGTTGCATGACCCGCTTTCTCTTGAGATTCAGTTCACAGACAGATCTCCTGACATTTTCGCTGGTTTCAGAATTCATTGTTCCATCGATGATGGCAAGCTGTCCTGACCCAGATGCAGCAAAACAGACCTAAACCCTTCCATGCACACCATTGTTGTTCAGCGTTCTCCTGATGGTGGACTTGTGAACATTAACATTAGCCAATGTGAGGCTTAGAAATTACCCTGGGTTCCTTTGTGACCTCGGGGACTATTTACATCCTGCTCTTGGAGTGATCTTGGAGTGAAATAAGTGTCATCACCAACAATGTTAGTGTTCACCCCGCAATGTTTTCTTTCTGCATCCTCTTTTTTTTTAAACACGCTCTTCCTCTCTATTCACAGATCCACACAGGGCCATGAACCTCAAAGCCAAATGAGAAATGTGAGTGATAAAAGTGTGAGAAAGCAGTACAAATGGAAAAAGGAGAAACATATACTGCAGACAAAAGTGAGAAAGGAAGAGGAAAAATGTGGTAGAACTACACACAGATTACACAGGGAGATATAGGAGTGTGTCTGTGTGTGTGTGTGGGGGGGGGCGGTGGGAGGGGGGATGTGGGCATGTTTTTATATTTTGGTGGGTACTGACTGTCCATATAAGAATAGGAATGTCTGACAATTTTGACCTTCATTTGACCTGACATTTGACTAGTCCCCATGAGGAAACCTGCTCTTAGATTTTTTTATTTTTTTATTTTTTAAACAGACAAAAAAGTGCTCTTTTTGGTGGTTATGCTTAGATTTACAAGTAGTCATAGAATTAATTAGCTGTATTAATAATTATGCTTACAAGGAAATAGTATGACATGATAGTGTGTGTGTGTGTGTGTGTGTGTGTGTGTGTTTGTGTGTGTGTGTGTGTTTTAAAAGCATTTTTGACTTACGCAAGTATGTGTCTGTGTTTAGGAGAGCAAGTATGATGAATATAACTGCAAGAAATTCCAGAAAATTCCTGACTGAAATAAGAAAGGCACAAAAGTGCCTTTTAAAATGGAAACTTGTATTCCATTTACTACTGATGCATATAAAATAACCAATAAATCATTAAGAATAAAGATAACTAGAATTGACATGAATAAAATCTGCGTGCTGCTTGCCCATGCATGCACCATGAAGCTGCACATGCCAGTCAGTAGGGGCAGCTACATGTGTGCATGCTTTTGTTGACTAATGACTAATGTGACCTATATCAGTAGCCTTAATGATTGTATTCAACTCGAGTTTTTAATAGAATAGGTTTTATGGCAGTCTGTTTGCGTGCATGTGATGTCACTAGAATACCCATAATGCAGCTTTCTTCGTTGAGTGGAGCATTTTAATGCATCACATGCCTATGTTGTAATTCCACTTATTTTGGGGGTTAACGTGCATGTGACGTCATTAAAATACCCATAACGCAATTCTCTGCAGTCAGCCAAGCTTTCTCATATGCCATATGTCTATGTACGGGTAGTTCTGTGGCAACGTGCACGTGACACCATGTGACCCATAATGCAATTCTGCACATTCAGTTAAGGGTATTGTCATCCCCCATGATGCAATTCTCGTAACAGAGCCGATTGTTTTGATGCATGACATGGCTGCAGTGGTTTGGTAATTTCAGGCCACAGCGTTATTTGAAAGAGATCTCAAGTAGGTGTTTGATGGTAGTTTAGTATTCGGTACTTTAATCCTTTTACGGATTCCGCATCACTTCAATGCTCTGTTCGACACGGACGCCATTTTATGTTGAATGTGCTAGTGGACTGAGATGGAGCAGCGGAACCTAGTAACTGCGCAGGCCAGTGCCACTGTGCTGAGAGCCACCGGGCCTAGAAGATAGACTATTCCAACTTTACTGAACACAGTGCGAAATAAATCACCTGAAAAAAGTAAATCCCGGTTAAAAGATAGATCATATATCACTTAAATTTCGTGGTCTATTAACTGAATACATTATTTTATTTTTATTATTATTATTTTTTTTAAATATCGAGTAGTTGTGGAAACGGCCGGTCAGGTGCCTCCATTAGAAGCGTCACGCGCCTGTCATGTGACTTAAACTTCTGCAACTCACACATCCGGTTCTGCGCGTGAAGAAACGCTTCCAACTCCGAGAAAAACTCCGGATTTCATTCCTATATTTTAAACCGGCTTTATAAAAGAAATATAACCAAAAACCAGATTTTTTTTTGCTATTTCCCCTCTTCACACTTAAAAACTGCTTGTAACTTTAAAGGTAAATGTTCGGGATGTCGGCTAACAGTTTGTCGTACAATGACCAAGGAGGAGCGGAGACAGGCGTGGAGGTTGGTCAGGAGACCACGCCGACCACTAGCTTTGGTCTCTTTGCTAGCGACTTTAAAAAGTAAGCCAACAAACAAACAGCTTTCTTTTATTTTACACACTGTGTGTGTGTATATATATATGTGTGTGCGCGCGTGCTAGCACCAGTTGCTGCCGCGTATACACTGCTGACGCGCATGCGCGGAAGGAGCGGAGGCTTGCCATCGCTGTTAGAAATGGGAAATCGCAAGCACTACAGAGATCTGTTCTAATATTCTTTCACGTCTATCAACGGTTTAGTTTGCTTTACATGTATATGTGTGTATATGTAATGTATGTGTGTGTACATGTATGTATGTGTTTGTGTGTGTGTGTGTATATGTGTGTGTGTGTGTACACACATTTGTAGTATGTCATGCTTGTGAATCAGCTTATGAATAACTGTCTAATTTTGCATAAAGAAATGAAACAATTGGGATATTATTCAGAACAATTATGAATTTATAGTCTTTTATTTCTAGACCATCCACAAATTCAGTTAATACTGAAACTGTATATTATACTGAAAGTGAGTGATTTAAGTGAGACAGTGTATTCAAATTCAAGCTCGAAGTGAGACTGAAAATGAGATTTTAAATAATGTATAATTATTAGGGCAATTGAAGAAAAAAAAAATCCCACAATTTGTTGTGAATAATCCTGATTAATCATGTTGTTTTTTTCTTCTTAATACTGAAGCTTTTAATAATGGATATTTAAAACGTGAAATCAGAGAATTAATGTAGAATCAACAAAAAGGAAGTATATTTAAATTCAAACACCATTCATTAATAGCATTTTTTTTTTTTAACTTGGAAGACAAATTCTCTCCTGTAGACTCGGACAGTCCCATCTTCCCATGGGTGGAATTCAGAGAGGTGTTCTCATCGCCTATAAATGAGTTTATTAACCTTTTTCCTATATGGACTTGTACTCCTACTGTGGTCAGTCATCTGCAGGCAGTCTCAGTCAGTACATTAACTATTGTGTTGGAGCGGAAGGTGTCGTGCCAGCTCTGTGTTCAGCAAGTCTGGATAAGAGCCCACACACTTCCTCTGAAAGCGAGGAGAAAGACACCACAATCAGAAAGAGCTGAGACTGTTGCATAAAAAACACTCATGATCCAGCGCAGCACAACCGTCACCTTATTTGCGGTTTTGTTTGCGTTTTTTATTCTTTCTTGTTTGTTTGTTTTTGGATTTTTTTGGTTCTTTGATGGGATGCTAAATCTTAAGGATGGTAGGTTATGTTAAAAGGAAGACTGAATGGAGTTAATGGTTAACAGGAAACTGGCTGAGCTGGAGTTCTGTTAAATGTTCCAAGTTGCTGATTGTATGCAGACAGTGTGGTGGTGGGTGGTATTTTTTTCCCTCTCTCTCCCTTTCTCCAAAATTCAATTTGGAGCTGGACTGCATGCCTTTAAAAGGAATTTGGCCTGAATGCTCGATTGTTGTCTCCATTCCATATTATGAGTTTGATAAGGAGTGATGGACACAGTCCAGAGGCTCACATCATGCCTGATTTGATGTAGAGTCACTCATAAGCGGGTGTCCATTTGTGCCATTCTGTTTCTTGTCCATAGGTGAGGAGGTTAGCAGCGGACACGGCTTGGCTTGGAGAGAACCACAGTCCATACGTGCAGGCTTTCTATACAGAATGTTTTGTGATTTCGACTATGGCTTTAAAAATAGCTTGGTTGAGATTTTAATTTCTTTGCTACAAGGGAATTTTTCTTGTAAATTTTTGTGGACTGGACCTTATCTTAAAAGTTCTCCTTTGGAAAGGAGTCCCTCGTGGATGAGTGCGTTCTTCATGCGTCAATCATTCGTTTTGACTGGAGTGGAAAGGAAAATGTATATGTGAACCTTCAAGTTGATTCTAAAGCATTAGGTTTTGAAACTGGACGTTTTCTCTGGATGGTGTGTGTGGATTTATGGAGAAGATGAACAGTGGGTTGTTTGGGTTCTACTCTGGATCACAGGGTGTTGTGCGTAAGGTGCTGGTTTCTGCAGAGAATTTGCAGTTCACGTTGAGCTCAGACTTCAGCCTTGAAGAGCGCACACTCCGCTGCCATCATGGAGGCTGTCTGGAGGCAAAAACCACAGGGTATTAAATCTCGATACTTTTGTTTACTTTCAGGCTACTTTGTGATTGTTTAATTCAAAGCTTTTCACACAGGGTAGTGACACATGAAGGTTGATTTTTATTGGAATGTAATTCTGATTCTAGTACTGTTATTGGTTCTACTTGCTGATTCTTTCTTAAGAATTTTGTTAGAAAACAAATCAATTCAATAACAATAGAATCAGCATTGCTTTATTATTTATTATAACAAAACACGATGACATTAGGCAGAATGATGCAAGCATTGCTTACTTAACTTGGGAACCACACTTGATTATTAATTAATTAATTAATTAATTAATTAATTAATTAATTAATTAATTAATTAAGAACCGTTTCACTTGATTTGTGTCATCATTTAGCATTCAGTCCTGGTTAAAATACGTCATTGGGGGTTGTGGGACTAGCTTATACAGAATGCATCCTATAGTCTTAAGTAGCCTATTGTTAACAAAAAAAAGTTATCATGGCCTTCTCACCCCATGCATTATCTGTTCAAAATATAGTCTCTCCCTACAACATTTCAGTGGTTTACTTATTTCTGAAAATTTAGTATTGTTAATGCTTTCACATGATTTCACCTCGGCACACTCCAATCAGCAACCGAGCAGGAAGTCTGCTGTGACTGAGGATTAGTACCCTTACAGTCTGCTAAAGTTTTGGCCCTGCTAAAGTTTTGGCCAAGTTTGAAGGCAGCATTGCATTTGTCCTCCTCAGTGTAAGCAAACCCAAACTTCTACCCAACTACAGTTTAGACCAGGATTGTCCAACGTGGCCTGTGGGTCAAGACTGGTATAAGGTTCATCTAACTCACCAAATTGAAATTGTCTTGTGGAATGTACTTGAATTGAGAAAATTCAAAAACAGAGTCTCTGTTGTTCCACTAGGTGGCAGTATGGACTTCATTGCACTGGCGAGCTGAAAATTTGACGTTGTAACCATGTCTCTTCACAACAATGGAGTTACAGATTAGATTAACTGCAGACTGACCCACTGTAGTGTTTTATTTATTTATTTTATTTATAAGTTTAAGCATTTCCTAGGAATCTTGGAATTTTAAAAAAATTCCATCATCTAATAATGAAGTTATTTTGCTTAATACTTCTTAGAATCCCTTTCCAGCTCTAAACTGGCATCTTGCACTCATGAACGTACTGATGGTGCTCCTCCTTCTTTTGCAGTCGCACAGTTTCTCACGGTGTCATGTACGTTGTCAGATGTCATCCGAGTATGCCTTGAAGGAGCCTGCTTTTTTTTGGACTTGCATGTAGCAATCAGACACGCACAAAGGGGGTGATCACGGTCTCATTTTTTTCTGTCTGAATTGATTGTTCACTTGAGCAGCAGCCTGCACGCTGAGATTAGTTGGCTCTTTATTTATTTATTTATTTATTTATTAGATTTAAAAATAATAATAATAATATGGCTGTGTGTGTGTTGAGTGGTTTGACTGTTTCTAACTTCTACAATCCTGTAGCATGCAGTCTGCTCGATTAAATCCAAGACTGAAGCGAATCAGTTGTGTCTGATGAATCAGAGTTGGGTAAATCGGTGTGAAATGAATCCGTCTATGAATAGAAGTGTGTGAGTTTTTGTGTCAGAATGGGTTTCAGTGAAAATTGAATGAAGGTGAATTGAATCTCGTAGGAATGAGGACCTAAAGGAGATGCTGGAGAGCACCAAGGAGTCTCACAAACTGGAGGCCATGAAGAGGGTGGTGGGGGTAAGTGCGTTTCTTTTGTCTGCAATTGAGGGTATGTGAGAAATAATTGTGCGTGGTGGAAATTGACGGTATGTATGTTTTTATATGTAATTGGAGTGTTTGTTTCTGTGTGTATGTTGGTAATAAACCTTGGTGGTAAACCCACAGCCTAAGTGCCTAATAAACCTTACTCGTTTATTTAAATGGCAACAAGCTATAATGAAATTACAGTTGTTAATTTACCACACATTCCACAACAGTCGAGGCAGATTACATGCTGGAGTTCCTTATTGCTGGTTTTTCCACACTTGTGCATCTGTGTGTATAAAGACTAGAGCGATGATAAGCTGTGTGTGTGTGTGTGTGTGTGTGTGTGTGTGTGTCTGTTCTCTCATGATCATCCATTCAGCGATGAAATGTTTAGGAATCACTTCACTCGACGTGAGGTGTATCATACCGAAACCGTGGCGTTTTTAAACATATCCTTTTTGTTCTTCTTTTCTAAATTGTTCAGTACTATACCGAACGCAACCCTTTAGTTACGACTCGTGAATGTCCGTTTTATCCACGTATAGTTTAGGTTGGTAATAAATACAAGCTTAATGCGGTGACCTTTTGACGTAGAAATAAAAGAGGACATTTTTTGCACTCGCATTTCATTTAACACTGGTGATCAGACACGAGGCGGTTTTTTCTGGCAAGAAAAGACACGCAAGTTGAGGAATAGTTCAGAAAGTCCATGCTAATTATTTAAGGCATTCATTGCACTGTTCATCACAAAAAGCTGAACAGCATTGTATTACACTGTGTTGTGTTGATGTGCTGTTTTAAGGATGCATGAGGAAGCACAGTGGTTCACTGAAGCACACGTCTGTTTTAAACTAGTTAATCTGGACAAACTGAAAAAGTTGACCTCCCCGAAAGTCAATGTATAATCCGCACACTGATTACACCTCCTAATAAAGACTCCCCCCCCCCCCCCCCCCCTTTTTTTTCTCCTTTCAGCTGATAGCGAAGGGGAAAAATGCATCAGAGCTGTTCCCTGCTGTGGTGAAAAATGTTGCGAGCAAGAACCTTGAGGTAAGAGCAGCAAAACCTAAATATCTTCCTATATCTTCCCTTCATGAAATGTCTTCAAATATCGCCGCAGCTGACGCAGTGTGCCCTGTTTCTTAATGAAGAGAACAGCCCCACAGTCTGATTTTAAAAAATGATGATGATAATTCCGTTTATGTTCAGATATTTCTTAAAGAGCACAGATGATTTGTGAAATGCGTCAAATATATCTTATTTAGAGTGTGTGGGTGTATCTCTCCTGTAGCTGAAGAAGCTGGTTTACGTGTACTTGGTCAGGTATGCAGAGGAACAGCAGGATCTTGCCCTCCTGTCAATCAGCACCTTTCAGCGTGCTCTCAAGGTAAATCTCACTCACTTTTATTCCCACATTCCCAGCATGCTTTGAGGCTAAGCGTGGAAGCAGTCTTGCTTTTCAAATCAGTTGAATTTGCAATTTTGTTGCCTAAAGTACGTGTACACGCGTGTGCTTGTAGGATCCAAACCAGCTGATCAGGGCCAGTGCTCTACGGGTTCTCTCCAGCATTCGCGTGCCAATCATTGTGCCCATTATGATGTTGGCCATCAAAGAGGCTGCTTCTGACCTTTCACCTTATGTCAGGAAAACGGCTGCTCATGCCATACAGAAACTGTACAGGTACACACACACACACACACACACACACACACACACACACACACGTGCATATCCCTTTTAGTGATGTGTATCTGCAGGCCATCGATGTAAAGCGTCTGCTTGGTTGAAAATAAACCTGCAGTATTAGGTGACTTTCGCTAGTTATGATGCAACAGAAAAAACAATTTAAAGTCGGTTTAGCTGTGTTCACTGTTCTGTATCATAATATTCTCTATTATAAATACTCTCAGATCTGGTCAGCTATAAATTTCTAAGAACACCAATAATTGTACATCAGGACAAGAATAACGAGCGGGCAGAAACTTCTGTAATGGGGTCGTGTTGCGCCTTTATCCGCTGTACTTAGCGAATCTTTACTGAATCTTTACTCTGTAACTGATGTCTGTCTTTTAAGGAGTTTCTCTTGATCCCTTTTGCTCTCATACCTTCCACAGTCTGGATCCTGATCAGAAGGAGCCCCTGATTGAAGTGATTGAGAAGCTCCTAAGAGACAAAAGCACGGTCGGTCTGATGCATCACCTCCTTCAATCACTTGAAACAAATAAAAAGTGCTTTAAAATAAGCGTTCGGTGCATCTTTCATGCTGGCACAATTGAGGTGGCAAAAGCTATTATTAAAGCCAATAGTGTTGCGATGCTTTGTTTTGTTTCGAGGCATGTACCGTGCAACACATTTTACTCTGCTAGCTCAGTTTTATTTTGAACGATAAAGCAAAAGCTTTTATAGTTGCTTGACAAATTTAAGTTTATTGTACAATATGCAAAGAATCATACAGGCGATAAAATTGAATGTAAAAGCAATGGAATGAACAGATCAGAATCTTTTGTTTATAGGAATATGCAGGTGGGGATGTGAATAATTTATTACAAACATAAAATTTTCTCTTTTTTTTTTTTTTTTTAAAAAAAAACCCAGCCGGCTCATCCACATAAACCCTTCTGAGAAAAGCATTGTTGGTATGGCAAGGACAAAAATATATTATTTAGGGACACAGGCCTAAAATTTGCTACACTGCCCACCATTCATCTTTTTTTATTTTTTTTTATTTGAGTACACTTAAGAGGTCTCAAATTTTAGAGACTTACATTTCTCAAGTCCAAACCACAGAGAATATTTCTCTGTTAATATGATGTTCTCTGTGGATAATATCTGTTTGTCTGTGATATCCATCGTGGTGCAGAGTGTAACAGCTGTCTGTAGGAATACATTATGATTGTATGCTTGCGTAGTTGAAAGTGAACTGTGTGTGCGTGTTGTAGTTGGTGGCAGGGAGTGTGGTGATGGCATTTGAAGAAGTGTGTCCCGAGCGGATTGATCTGATCCATAAGAACTACCGGAAGCTGTGCAACCTTCTGATTGATGTGGAGGAATGGGGACAGGTGGTGATCATCAACATGCTCACCCGCTACGCCCGTACCCAGTTCATCAGCCCATGGAGAGAGGTGCCACTGTTAAATTCAAATACTATGATAATTGCGTTTACTTTTTATGCGGCTACATGCGTCATTATGGTGGTACGTTTCACTGTTTGCATCGCCCCACTTGTCTGTGATCACTACATAACTGATTCTTGCAAGTCTAAAATCTAGCAATAGATTGTCAGTGAAACCATGACTACACTTACTATGAGCTGTCAGTCAGGTCGTCATTCCTTTTGAAATATGGAGCTGCAGAAATCATTTCTGATTAAAAATAAGAGTGTTGCGCTGCCTGTGTGAACACGGTCTTATTTAGATGACGGCAGTATAAAACGCAACGCACGTTTCTCGTCATGTTTGCCATTGTCATATCTCTTGTAATTTATATTTTGCCGTTATATCTGCACACATCTGTAGGACGGTGTATTTGATGAAAACTGTGAAAATGCATTCTACGATTCGGATGAAGAGAAGAAAGATGGCGTGACGCAGACAAAACCATACATGATGGATCCAGATCATAGATTACTGCTACGCAATATCAAACCTTTACTGCAGAGCAGAAATACTGCTGTGAGTACACACACACGCACACACACACTAAAAACGGAGCATTTTCAATATTTATCTGCCAGGTTTCAGTCAAAAACAACAAAAAACTCCTCGGTTTGAATAATATCGTTCAACACAAGTTTGTTAGTTATTGAACAAGCATTTACCAGTGCCATGTTGAGAGGTACAGTAAGGACTTCATCAGGGATTCTGTGAGGAACTGTACTCTCTCAAAAACTCTGCTCGCTGGCGGGAAAATGGTCTCCACATGACGGAGACCGGACACTAGACGGTAGAGTACACAGTGCATAGTGTAAGTGTACAGTACGTCATTTGGGCCACAACTTTAGTATTTACTCTCCGATGCGTGTTTTCGGAACAGAAGTAACGTGGTGAGTAAATGCGTCCCGTGCTGCGCGCAGACCGACTAATCCATAATAAGATTCGTTGACAACGATTTCCATAATAGATTATCATCAATTAGTTGTTGCAGCTCTAGTTGTGTGAGTGTTAGTCCTGTAGCATGACTTGATAGTCACTTGGAAAACAAACTGGCTTTTTGGCATGAGTATCAATTCTGTACAAGCGGTCATATATAGTATATTGTGAATTTTGATTATATAGACCATATTGAAATTCCAGTTGTTTTGATTTGCGTAAATCTTGATTTATTTTACTCACCAATTAGAAACTGCAGAAAGAAACGCATCAGGATGGATGGGGTCTGTGTAAATGTGTTTGAGTTAGTGTTGACTGAAACATTTGATAAAATTGACGAGTACATGGTATGTGAGACAACTTTAAAAAAAAATTATATATAACTAGAAAAAATCTCTCTCACACACACTGTCTCAGGTGGTAATGGCTGTGGCACAGCTGTATTGGCACTTGGCCCCTAAGCATGAACTGAACATCATCACAAAATCTCTGGTGCGACTGCTGAGAAGCCACAGGTAGAGACACACGCACACACTCGCATGTAACTTTTCCAAATATTTCTGTGTCTCATATGTGTATATGTATGTATGTATGTATGTATGTATAACTCTTTTTTTTTTTCTCTGTCAGAGAGGTTCAGTATATAGTTCTGCAAAATATTGCCACCATGTCCATTCAGAAAAAGGTACAGCATTTACATTTTATTTAAATATCGCTTGTAATAAACGATTTAAAAATAATAATAATAATTCTGTGCATTTGCATGTTCAGTATTGTCTGTCAGGCCCATTTGTGGTGTCGATCGTGTAGAAATGTGTGCTTTAAATACACACAAATCCAAATGAAAATATGAATGCTTGTGTGTTTTGTTCCGAGTGTGCACATCATTTGCA
Source organism: Ictalurus furcatus (assembly GCF_023375685.1). Lineage (NCBI taxonomy): Eukaryota > Metazoa > Chordata > Actinopteri > Siluriformes > Ictaluridae > Ictalurus > Ictalurus furcatus. Next base: position 753,749 of record NC_071272.1, read on the forward strand.
CGTGCGGTTGGTTAAAAATTGGGACGTATTTCTCAATTGTGGAGGGTTTGTGTGTTTTTTAGGGCATGTTTGAGCCATACTTGAAGAGTTTTTATGTAAGATCAACAGATGCTACACATATCAAAACCCTGAAGGTAATTATGCAAATAAGTGTTTTAACATGCAATGTAACTTTCACCCTCAGTACTTCTACCTGTCTGAGAATGAATGTTCGCTGACTTTGATGTTATTTTCCTTCATCGTTATCGTTGACTGTGTTTCGATAGCTGGAAATCCTAACTAACTTGGCCAATGAAGCCAACATCTCCACCATACTCCGCGAGTTCCAGGTAACATTATTCTTTCTTTAGGAAGTTAAAATTATAATGACCTGGTGACAGTTTATACATACGAGCAGTTGTACAAGCTGATGATCTGTTAATAACCCGACTGAGCGCGTAATCGGTAAACCTATAAACGCTTCATGTGCTACAGAATGAAACCACTTAATAGAGTAAAGTGACTGAGGCCAAGCCAAATTAGATTTCTATCTGGTGAAAAGAAGTGAATGAACCGTAAAATTATTGAACTCAATTCCAGACTGAATATTTATACGTTCTGTGTGTGTTTTTGCATTACAATGCTTTCTGAGTGGCAAGGGTCCCCGAAAACGGTAAGAGTGAGAAGCATACAGGTAACAGAATGTTATAGGAGACAAATAATACTTTTCACTTCCCTATGTGCAAGGGCAGTCGGAGAACATTGTGCTCAGACTTGCGTCATTTAAAACACAGTTGACGTTTGACCGATTGAGTTCTTGTAGCATGTTGAGCTGCAGCTATGAATTTGGTTCAGATGCTTTCAGCTTTCCCTTGTGTATTGCTGTGTGCTGTTGCTATGTAGGATATCAGACCTGTTTAACCAAGAATTAAGTAAAACAAATGTAAGGTTTTGGAATGGCCCAGCCAGAGTCCAGACCTAAATCCAATCAGATATCTGTGATGTGATCTGAAGAGGGCTGTGCACGGTTGATACCCTGCCAATTTGACAGTGTTTGAATGCTTTTGCAAGAAAGAATGGAAAAATATTGCTACGTCAAGATGTGCCAAACTGATTGACTTACCCAAAAAGATTGAATGCTGTGATATGATCCAAAGATGCTTAAACTAAATATTAGTTTAGAGTTGGACACATTTCTGCAACCAGGTTATTGTAGACTTTTTTTTTTTTTTTAAATTTAGATTTTTTTCCCCCTAACATTATTCTTATTGTTTTTCGCTTTAGTTAATGGGTTCAAATTTCACAATAAAGGTAGAAAAGGTTCTGACATGATTTTATCTTGGTTTCTTTTTTTTACATCACAAAAACCTGCCATTTTAACAGGGGTGTGCTGACACTTTTTTTTTTTTTTTTTTTTTTTTTTTTTTTTTTTAATATCCAATGTATACATGTTTGAGTAAGCCCCGCCCACAATGCACAGCTTAGGGCAGCACGAAACCACTCTTGAATACATGCCTGAGAAACTGAAGTCAGTTTACCAACAGACGAACTAAAACAATACTAAAATCAACAAAACCAGGCAGATTGTACACTAAAAATCAGAAGTCTATCTAAAGATCCAGCATCTTTAAAAACAAAAAGAACTCAGACTGCATAGTGATATAGATCAACATTGCTAGTGTGGACATCACATATGATGAGACCAACGTGTGTGTGTGTGTGTGTGTGTGTGTGTGTGTGTGTGTGTGTGTGTGTGCGCAGACGTATGTTAAGAGTCAGGACAAAGAGTTTGCTGCCACTACTATCCAGGCAATTGGAAGATGCGCGACCAACATCTCTGAGATCACAGATGCATGTCTCAATGGCCTTGTGCTATTGCTTTCCAGCCAAAATGGTAAACACACACACACACAAAACAAGACACCTATTTCTCATGTATATAGACAAGCATGCACAATAAGTTACAATATTAAGGTAATTTGAGCAAAATATTTGTAATAACTTATTTAAATGAAATGTGTCCAGTATTATAGGCTCCAAAGCATTCCTCATGTACTGCTCTGTTTGTGTGGAAACTTTCTAAAGTTTCCGTTGTATTCGGGGAATATTTAATAAATGTATTAATACCTTGACATCCTGCAGTGCACGCACTCCTCAGTCCTGCAGCAGGAGAGTAACATGTTAGATTGCATAAGAAACGCATGCCCCAAAGTCACATACTTTCTTAGTACATATAGATTTATATATAATTCACTGCATTGCCACTGTATATATACTCTAATATGACACTAAATATACTACATTATAACATGGTTATTTATTTAGTTTTTTTTTTTTTACATTTAATAGCTAACTTAGCTACCTAATCTATCCACCATGTCACTCAGCACACCGACATGATTAACCAGAGTAGATTGCTTTTAAAAAAGTAGTTTACTTTTTGACTGCGGTCATGTTGGATTCCACTTTGTGAGGGTTTTTTTTTTTCTTTTCTTTTTTTCCCCGCCTTTTCTTCTTCTCTTTTTTTTTTTTTTTTTTTTTTTCCCTCTTCAGCATTGCTGATCAGTGGTGTAGTCTTCCTGGTCAGGTTACCAATCAGAGGAAAGTCTTGTATTTGAATGTCCACAGTTGACTGACCTTGCAGTCCACCAATCATAGCTTAGAAGTAGTCCCTTTTTTTTGTGACGAGTTTAAAAAAAGGATCAGAAGACCTTACTGGGTAGTGATGGAAAAAGATAGCGCTAGATTGACGAGTGGATCGGTCAGCAGCATCAGAGTTAGTCTCTGTACCAGTCTGTGCTTTCTGTTTGCCAGACAGTCCTCACCCTTGCCATAACATCACCTATGGTCATGCGCTATGGGTAGGGTTAGGGTTAGTACAGACAGTGGAAATGAGGTTCCTCCGCAGGGTTGCTAGGAGCTGGATGATCTGGGAGAGCTTTGGAGTAAAGCAGCTGGTCCTCCAAATTTGAAGTTGAGGTGGTTTGGGCATCTTTCAAGGATGCGCATTGGTTGGCTTCCGGTTGGAAAGACGCAAAGGAAAAACAGTTCAGTTTCACAGCCTCAAGGGTACTTTGGTTTGTCTTTCAGAGACGGTTGTAGCAGAGAGTGTGGTGGTCATTAAGAAGCTGCTTCAGACACAGCCCTTACAGCATAGCGACATCATCAAACACATGGCTGCGCTGTTTGACAGCATTACGGTGAGACGTACACATGCTTCAAAAACACACACACACAAAAGCTAAGCTGGGATTAGTAATACAAAATATTAACACTGATTCTTGCAGTTTAATGCAATTAATCTTTAGATTTCTGTGATTCTTGCTCAAATCTGGAAAGACTGTTAGTATAAATTGGCAGCTTGATCAGTTTTGTGTAATTCTTTCATGAAGAAAGGGATGAAAATTGCTACCAAGAGAAATCAGTTCCATGTTATCGTTACTAGATGAATGCTGTACAACAAATCACAGTATAAAGGTTGTCTCTATCATGGCTTCAACTTAAAAGGATGCCATTAAATGATTCCGTCACAGCAGATTTGTTTTACTAGGTAAACTGAAGGAGGGAGCTTTTTTAGCAAGACACTGTCGATTTAGTTTGTCTCCCCAGTGTGGTATTAGAAGCGCTTTCTCAAAGGGGGTATTTAGTGTGTTTGAAGTGGAACTTCAAGCACATACTTCAGCTCTGATTCTGCTGAATTCTAAGTAAATTACCTGTGCGATGTATTTTGGGTTTTAAAAATTTTTCCCTGTCATTCTGAGCCAAGAGACCGAGCTAAAGAGCACGCAGCCCCTGAAAATGTTTTTTTCTGGTGTTACCTGTATTGGTGTAGTATAGAATTATTGTTGTAACCACTAAATAGTAATCTAAATAGTTTTTTCATGTGTGGTATATTAACACAATTATCAGATTGGAATGAAAATGTACATAAAATTCAAGCTCAAATATTAAATACAATCATGTGGCTTTTCATTCCCGGGCATCAGGTCAGAGTTCAAAGGCACATTAAAGATTTGTTGGTGTGGTAGATCTAGTACGAGTATATTGTTGTACCACTAGTATCTTTTAATGTGTCTTTTCATTCTGACCTGATGGTCAAAATAAAAATGCACATGATTGTAGTTAATATCAAGCTTGTATCATCTTCTGTCTTGTTTATATATTTGCATGTTTGTGTTTAGGTGCCCATGGCAAGGGCAAGTATTCTGTGGCTCACTGGTGAATATTGTGAGCACGTGCCAAAAATCTCTCCCGACCTTCTGAGGAAAGTGGCCAAGACCTTTACCAGTGAAGAGGACATTGTTAAAATTCAAGCAGTCAACCTCGCGGCCAAACTGTACCTCACCAACTCCAAACAGGTAACGCGCATCGTAAAATTCACAAACCTTAATTCAGTTACTCTTCAGTTATACAGTGTTAAATATTTTTTTCCATGAATGTACATTTCTGAAGCTTGCTGATCCACAGGATATACTTTATTCTAAGGATACGTTTTCTTTGCAAACAAAACCATTAATGGGGGGGGCACACGTATATGAAGGAATATTCACATGGCCAGAACACACACAAATTTGGTAGAAAAATAACATTCATACACATTTGAAAAGAAGAGAATAGGAGTTTGAGCAAGGTTACAGTCAGATACACCGAACGTGACGGTGAATTAACGTCATTCACTGAGAGAATGTGTATTTTTGGCATGCATATTTTTCACGTCATTAAGTTATCTTCTTTAAATGTAAATGTCTTACCATTTCAATTTAATTCTCTCGGTGTGTGTGTGTGTGTGTGTGTTGGGAAAGTAGTGTTGAGGCAAGTCAGATCATCATAATACAAGGAAAAACATGTATGCACATACTTTCGAATGTAAATATTTTTTGAAAGCCGTACAGTAGTAAATTTGACGTCTTTAGGAGAACTAAATGTATTGACACTTCTTGATCTCTCTTGTGTAATGAAATAAAGAGGAAAAAAGCCTTAAAATTATTCAAATGTATTTATTTACTTATTACTGATGAGGACATGTGGTTTCTTCAAATGTTTTCTGTCTAACTCTAGACCAAGCTTTTGGTACAGTACATTCTAAACCTGGGGAAGTACGATCAGAACTATGACATCAGAGATCGTACTCGGTTTATCCGGCAGCTGATCGTTCCAAACGAGAGAAGTGGGGCTTTGAACAAATACGCACGGCGCATTCTGCTGGCACCCAAACCCGCCCCAGTGCTGCAGTCTGCTTTTAAAGGTACACGCTTCTTGGTCTCTCTCATTCTCTTCATCAGTGGGTCTTCTTTTTTGCTTAAAGAAAATTCTATAATATTCAGTAAACTTTTGAACAGGACGGTCAGTGTTAATTATTTTTCTAGCTAACACTGTCTGACATAGTGTTTGTGTAGGGTACCACAAATTGTAAAAAAAAAAAAAAAAAATTTCGAAGGGTGCTGTGACTGAAAAAAGGTTGGGAAATGCTGGTCAAAATACTCTATTAATATTCTGATTGGTCAATAGCACCACCTAGCGGTCTAATGCCTTTTTGAGCTCTTCTCTTATGGAGTGCACATCGCAAATGCCCGTGTTATTTTTGTTCGCTTGATACGGAGTGCGTTTGGGATGTGCTCTTGTTTATGTGCACAGTTCATATAGTTTTTATTTATGTATTTATTTTTTAATGGGGTGGTCTCGGGTGTTGGAACAGATTTGTGAACTGGCAGAAACCTCCTAATTTAAAAAAAAATAAATAAATTTTTTAAATAAAATGTAGAATTTTTGGTTTGAAGTGCAGTCATTGCAGCGGATTCAGGTAAGGGCTTCGTGAAGGACACTGCAATACTTCCACTTTGTTGTATTTAACACATTTTGTTACAACCTTGCTATGCTTAGGGTCATCGTCCTGCTGAAAGACCCGGTTTCCCTTTCAAGGGGTGATGTCTTGAGGTGTTGCTTCAGTATTTTAGATAAAGGGGTGTCTTCCTTGCATGACAGCCTTTCAGGCCATGGTGATTTAATTCTCCTTTATCGATGGATGTATATACTCTGATATCTGATGGTACCTTCGGTTGTTTGGGAATGACGTTTAAGGAGGAACCAGACTTCAGAAACCTTTCTGCTGATTTGCTTGGATTTCTTTTATGCGCTTGGCGTTTGTAAACGTTCAACCCTGAGGAATTCTGATTTAGTCAGTTAAAGCTGAGATTAAATTAGTCTCTTGTCAAATGTTTTAAAATGACCTCAGTGTGTGAAATTGATGTGAACAAAGTAGATGTCCTAACTGACTTGCCAAAAGAAAGTATAGTAACATGAAATGCCCTAGGTGTATGCAAACATTTGGCCTCAACTGTTGGAGTTTTGTATTACTTCAATGTGCTGAGAATTCTTGTGTTATTTTGCTTGACCTTGCAAAAGGCCACGCTCCCACCTCTGCAGTTCTGTTTTCAACTTTTTTGTTGCTGGTGTTCGTGTCTCTCTCACTCAGATCGGGATCGTTTTCAGCTCGGCACGCTATCCCACACTCTGAACTCTAAAGCCACGGGCTATCTGGAGTTATCTGATTGGCAGACTGTGGCTCCTGACCAATCTGTGAGAAATGTGGAAGTGGTGGAAGAGGTACTGTAACAACCATTACTAAATGTAATTTGTTAAATGACCGCAGATGTTGCATCACTATCTTGCGTGTATTTCTAAAGGAAGAATTCACAGTTTGTATTTTGGGTCAAAATGCACAGTTGTACATGTATAAGTATTTAGTTGCAATATTATATGGCTCTAAAAATAAAAAAACACTGTGTGTCTGTGTAAGATGAATGAACGGGCTCAGTCTGTCAGCAAAGCCAAACCTGCCTCGTCAGACAAGTTCTACTCGGACTCTGGAGAGGAAGAAGAGGATGAGGAGGATGAGGAGGAAGGATCAGATAGCAGCAGTGAGGACAGCAGTAGCAGCAGTGAAGGTTAGTTGTGTGTATGTGTGTGTGTGTGAAAGTCATGGAGTCGTAGTAAATTAAAATTGCTCATACTGTTTAACGGTAATCTCCGTTTGTGTCCACGTACAGAGTCGAGCAGCAGCACGGAGAGTGAGGAGCATGGCGAAAGTAGCAGCGAGTCTGACGAGAGCTCTAGCCAGTCAGAGAAGAGCGCTGACTTGGGTTCTGACAAGAAAAAAAAGAAAACTCTGAAAAACAAAGAACTTCAGCAGGGCACAAAACCCAGTAAAGACAGGTACCAGTTCTTTTTACTACTCACACCAATCAGCCATAACTGATCTGGGCCCCCCTTGTGCCGCTAAAACAGCTCTGACCCGTTGAGGCATGGACTCCACAAGACCTCTGAAGGTGTCCTTGGTATCTGGCACCGATATGTTAAAAGCAGATCCTTTACATTGCATGGTGGGGCCTCTGTGGATCGAAATTGGATCTCCAGCTCAAATGTCTTCAATGTATAGCGAAAAAAAATAGAATTGCTTTCCCAATACTTTCAGAGGGGACTGTAGGTGGTTTGAGAACCATGCGGCACACTGGCTTCTGTAAGGGATAAAGAAAAGAGACTCGTGCAACCACATGCATATTATCATATTAACTACTACGCTTAAAATTTGTGAGACTTTGGAATGCCATCTTTTAGTGTGTTTTTTTTTTTTGGTTGTTCTCAGAAGTATAGCAATCTACACACACAGACAAATCCATGTGTTTTGTGTGCTTTAGTGACTCGGATGAGGGCCAAAACAACAGGCAGGTTGGTAAAGCTGGTTTGGAAAACGAGTCGATTACTTCCGAGGAAACGTCGTCTAGCTCAGAGTCCGACTCCGATTCCAACTCTGCAACTAAACCGAAACCAAAAAACACATCCAAACCATTCAAGAAGGTAAGAGAGGTGGATATGTGGGTTTGGTCAGCTACTAATGCATTTTGCATGTTATATTTATCACCCCCTGATGACTCAAACATGATCTTGACTTGGTTTTGACCTCTTTCAGTAATGGAGTGAACTGTTTGTCTTGTAGAATATTTTACTTTTGTCTCAGGAATATAATTCAGTAGAACTGCATCTATTGTATTAAACTGATGAAACTTATTACTATAATGCGATCAGAACTCTGGAACCCATTCTTAGTTGCTTTGTACAGTGTCTCCCAGCAAAATTGTACTGCGTGATCTTTGCATATTTCTATCCAAAATATTTTATGTTCTCTTGTAGTTCCATTTCATGTTTGAAGCTACTTTTTCTTTCTTTCTTTCTTAGTTGGAAGGACAACCTAAGAAAGCAAAAGAGGTTTCTCTCTTGGATCTGGATGACTGTAAGTTTCTGGGAGTCCTGGAGTAAAATTTAATTTGAACGCCTTAATTCTGTAATTAAGAGTCAAACACACACGCGCACACAGACACGTGTGCGCTATTAGGTCAGAAGGGAATGGCTAGACTGGTTTGAGTTGGCAGGATGGCTACAATAATGCTCTTTATAACAATGGTGAACTGGCAGACATCTCAGAATGCATGGATGGTCTACAGCAGCTGAAGAATCGGGTTCCTGTCGGCCAAGACCTAGAGTCTGAGGCTACTCTGGGCACGGGTTCACTTCAACTGGATGGTTGAAGATTGGAAACATTGGAGAACAAAGGAACATTGGAGAGTTCAAAACATCTATGCAGTTGTCAGTCATTCAAACAGTATTTTTGCGTGATTATTTGTTCCAGTGCACTTCAGTGTTAAAATGTGGAGCTCCTGTGGAAATGTGTAAAGGTTGGCTGGTCTTGTACGTTTTTAAAAATATTTAGTGTTTTGTGTTTTCCCCCCTCGCACTACATCTGTGCCCCTCTTGCAATTGCTTGCCTTACAGTTTGTATACCTCTGCCTTAGAGGCATGGGTTGCTACAAAGTTTCTCTGACTGATTCTATGATGAAACTTTTCTATCCTGATGGGAGTGGTCTTTTCCCGGATGGTAATGACTCCATCCATGTGGTACAAGGCCTCACTGAATGGTCTGAGGCGTATGAAAATGATATGTAGATTCACAGATTTCTCTTCACCCTATCATGGAGATTAAGCAACCCCTGCAGGAACCTAATTTCTGCCATCTTTGTGACCATATTCATTTTGTCCCTATCCACAGCTTGAGACCGTAGGTGAGGATAGGGGCGTCGATTGTCCAGTAAACTGAGAGCTGTTTGAGGTGCTGATTTTCATGTCTCATGCTTAATACTCAGCAGTGAAACTAATAATAGTGACGTTACCTTTGGTCCTATATAGTGGACACCTCTTCAGCCTTGATTCCAACCTATCCTGCCCATGAAAACCACAGACAGGAGTGTCAAAAGACATACCCTAGACGAGACAAGGACGTGGTTTAACCTTAAAGCAAAGATTATGGGCACAATCATCACCGAGGTCCTTAAAGTGCTCTTTCCATCAAAAAAGTAGTCCTAATAATATGATTGATTTTTATTTTTTTTTGAGTGGAAAATGTGAATTATTGTGTGTAATGTTTATTTTACAGTTACATTTTCTTATTTGTTCTAAGGGGTGCCAATAATTAAAGAGGACATGGTGTTTGTTTGTATCTTTGTGTACACCTTAGTTTATGAATAATTAGCATTTTTGTGTATTTATGAACGTTTTTTTTTTGCAGTTTCACCCACTGTAGTTGCCACCCCCAAGAGCTCCATCCTCTCCCCAAGTCTTCTGTCTGACCTGCAAGGCCTCTCGCTTTCTGCATCCTCCACCCCGGCCATCCAGGTGTGTCCGTGTTTGTTTTCCTTTATGCGTGTCCATCTGTATTTCTTGCTCTTCTCTCCTGTAGGCTGGATGAGCTGTTTTTCTGGTGCTGGAAAATTGTGAGGGCGCGTGTGAGGATTAACAAAAATAGGGAAGAAAGCGAATCTCTGTAGCTCCTGCTCTACACACACACTGAGCATGCTTTGTCTTATCAGTCTGTTTGCTGAATTTGAATTAGATTGAAATTGATTTTTTTTTTTCTATTTGGTCTGATTTGTTTCACGCCGCACAAAATTAAGCAAACCAGAAAACAAACACATTTGCCTCTCCCCCCCCCCCCCCCCTTCTTTCTTTCTTGTGCAAAAGCATCTGAAAAGGGGTGTGTTGGGAAACCTCTTTCTTTCCTAACAGGCAGAACTGTGTTCTGTATTTTCTGTATTTAAGACCTAAGTGGGCAGTTAAAATATTTGAGGACCATACTGTTTAAGAAATGCAGTTTGACCTGTGATCACGGTCACTTAAATAAGATTAACACGGGTACATGTGTGTATTCTCTGTGAACACTGTCTGTACAGTGCAGGATGTGTGTGTGTGTGTGTGTGGGGGGGGGGGGGGGGTGGGGGTTATATTTTGTCCATGTTTCTGAGTGATAATGAGGCCCACACTGGGCACACTACAAATGCAGCAGGGTCAGCACCGGCTGATGGATACTGAATGAACGAATTATGACACGTCCCCCTCTGTGTGATGGGGTTAAACAGACAGCAGGTTTTGGCTAGTTGGCTTATGCTTGTTTCAGACAGTTCAATTTCCCCAGGCCGATGCCTGTCCCCTTCAGACTAATTATGAATGAAATGCTATCAGAAGCGCTGTGCTTTTGAATGAATCCCAATGTCAAAATTAGAGAAAGAGGCAGACACACAGCTGACCCCCTATCCCCTCCTCGTCCACCACTCTGCCCCAAAAATAAATCTGCTGAGAACAGACTATATTCCTTGGCTACACATATGGCTGAATATTTTACTGTATGATAACCGTACAACACAATATGACCAGATTTTGGCCCGTACAACTGGGACGTTATTTATATCTGCCTGGCAAGCATATATTATTTCATGCTGGTGACCAGCTACTAACTAAATGTGTTGACGTTTTAATAAATTTAAAAGGTGTTGCCGATTTCCTTTTTTTTAACTCCTCGGTTGCAAACAATAGCAGCTAAGAATTTTGGCGGAAAACGAAACCAAAGGCATACTTTAAGACTAAACATACCTCAAAATGTGTGTCCCCATTGGCAGAGGTGTGCTATTACTTTTTCTTAGTGTTCCTATGTGTACTTCTTACGCACGCCCATAGAGAATAAATGGGGGATAAAACCCGGGTGTCCCAGCTTGGTCCGGAGAATCAGGAAATCCAATTTGGGATTTTATCCCAAGTGCACATCGATGGAATTCCCAATACACACTAATGTAAAATGAGGCGCAAAACAGGCATAAACTGATCACTAAACTACTGCAGCCATGGCTTACATCAAAAAAATTGGCTCCGTGAGGAAAATTGCATTATGGGGGGTGATGATGATACCCTCAACTCGGTGTGCGGTAATGCATTATGGGTATTTTAGTGACATCACATGCACAATCACCCCCAAAATAAATGGGATCACAACTACCTCAACATAGACACGACACATCAAAACACTCAGCTGAATTCGGGGAACTGGATTATTGGTACTGTAGTGACGTCACGCGTGCAGCTGCATGTTGGTGTTGAATTTTGCACGGGCAAGCACCGCACACGTCGTCTTCAGAAAGTGTATAATCTAGTCTAGAATTATAGTGGTACACCACAGAACATTAACACACTGGTGTGCACACACAGCTGCTTAGTCTCTGAAGCCACGTCTAAAATCTTTGTGTCTAAATAGAAATGCCTCATATAAGGAAATTATATTACCGGCAGATACAGAAATGGATTTTCATATACTTCAGCCATTATTTTTTCCCACTGTGGGATGCGTGTGTTGTGTTTGTCAGCAGCTTGTTGTCGGAACGTGAAGGTGACTACAACGAGTGGCCATCCATCACGCCACTTCCTTCTAGCTTATTTATAATAAGGTGCTCAATCAAACTTCCCGACACACACACACAAACACGCATCCCACAGTGGGTGAGTATGGTCAAGGTTACTCCCCTATCCTCTTGTTAACCTCTTGTTGAGCAGAGGTGGTCATCACGCGGTGTGGCATTGATGAGTAGAGTGTTTGTTCCTTGAGCAGAATTACAGTCATAAAGAACACTAAGTTAACATGAAGAAAATACTGCAACTGCATCAAAAGGAAAACTAATAATAACAATATGTATCATAATAACAACAAAATGTAACAATTGAGACCGAATAAATAAATAAATAAATAAATAAATAAATGGGGGAATACTTGTGGGCATCCTGCTGACATAAAGAGAAAGGTGCAGTGATGTTATTATGATGGTCAGCTTCATCAACAACGGCCGCCCTGACATCACGAAATGTCTACGCCACCTCTGCTTATTGTGTCTGCCTCAACGTGTGTGTTAGAGACAGTATGATTAGAATTTGGCGCTTTCTCATTTTTGTCTGTTCAGATAGATTGTTCCTCCTTATGATGATTGGGGAATTGTTGGTTATGGCCATTTCTATGGGTGTAAATCAAACCAAGAAGGTGCAACCATATGGAGCATGTCATTAGATAAGCGTTTTAGTTCATTAGTTAGCTAGTTGTGGAAGTTAGGATGAATGACATTATATAGGTGAGCTTTTCTGTGCATTTCAGAGCTGCTATGCTGTTTGGGCTTATTATATATTGTTAAGTTATTTTAAACATCTATGTTTAAAATACATAGGGGGGGACTTTCCCCATCCGGTTGCCTTTAATACCTAATTACGTGGTAGCTATGAACCCTGAAATAAGTAGATTATCTGCATTATCACGTCCAGTACTTTTCGGTTCTCTCCATTTTTGAAGATCATTGACGTGTACGATATATGCACCCAGACAGGGAGAGAGAAAATGTCCAGATTTTCTTTAGCATCTTTGCTATACTCTGCTCTGTGGGATGGTGAGAAACCAGAGTGTGACTGAATTTATTTATTTATTTATTTATTTATCTGGTCCCAACAGAGACTGCCCCTCTCTGCTCTTTGAGGAGATTGAGGTGATAAATCTGCTGTGGGTTTCCCCTTACCATTCGCAATACTTTATAGCAGAGATCCCCAACTCCTGGGTCTGCGTCCCAATACCGTGGAAGTGTTGCTACCGGGTCACAAGAACATACTGGGGGAAAAAAAAAAGTTTATATACGGCACTGTAGTATTTATTGTGCGTTCTTTATAAATACAAAAAATGTATATAGCAGGTGTAATATCAGAAAACAGTGGTTCCAGTCCTGCAGCAGGCGCAGCCAATGTTAACACGAGCGTGAAACAAACGTCACTCGAACGTTTCTTTAGTAGAGGAGATAAAAGACCAAGCAATGGCGGTAACGCATTCCTTTTCTATTTTTAATTCCACTCTTCTACCATTGAACAATTAACGCTATCGCTGATCTTGTCCAGTGTCCATTCCTCCCCACATAGAGCTCCACTTTTCCCGTCTAGTGAGAGAAATGGGCTATTGATTGAGCTCAGTTTGGGATATTTTGTGTGCCCTTACCTTGGACTGCAGTGGATATGTTTGCCAAGATCTGCGCTTTGTCTCGTGGCACTTTTTCAGAAATCGCTGCCAATTGTTTTGATTACCATCACAGTACTTGCTGTGAAAAGAATCAACATATGTTGGTCTATCCATTCCTTTTTAAAAGCTTGATTTTCTTTTGGTATTTTGGAGAAAGCCATGCCGTCATCCCTCCTGGCTGCCGCCTTGTATTTTTCATTTCCTTTTTGTTTTGGTCTGCACACCGTTTGTCATGAAGAACAGGGTTTTAATGTGAAAATGCCTTTCGTGCACATTTGTTGCTATACAGCCCTGCGCTGAAAATCTTTAACATACTTCTACAACTGATTCTGTCATGTTTGTTCTAGATCCAGTACAGCCCAAATTATTGGCAGTCTACAGTTAGTATGCACTGTAAACATGGATTGATTCCGTTGAGTGAAGTAGGCACACCTGATTGTTCTGTGCCCGTGGTTTTGGGGAGTTGAAAGGCTCTGTGAATATTAAATTTATTCATTTAGCAGCCACTTTTATCCAAAGCGACTTACAAGTGAGGAAATGCATCAAAGAAGAACAGTACAAGTTGTGCTACCACACAAGATTTTTAATTGAGGGTTAGAGGAGTGAAACCCACAGTGTAGAGGTATGAGCCAGTGTAAGTGCAGGGGTTTTTTTTTTACTTCTTTTTTTTCCTTTCTTTCTTTCTTTTTTGAAAATTTTTATAATGTGATATTATTAATTCTTGTGAATTTATCAGCAATGTGTCATGATCCAGGTCAACTCTGCAGTCCACTATTCTGCGAAGGCTAATGTATTTGATTGTAATTTATTTTTATAATCAGTTCTTCATACATTGTATGACCTGGTATGCATAAGTAACCTTCTAGTCTCGTCCCAGACGATCATTAGTTTTTGTCGCTACAATCTACTCTAGTATATTTTCGAAATGTCTAACATATTGTAACGTGTGTGTGTGTGTGTGTGTGTGTGTTTGCAGGTAACCAGTCCCATGTTTGTTCCAGTTCAATCTCATGAGCTGCTCCACAGCATGACTGGAAAAGGCCTGGCTGCTCACTATCACTTTACCCGGCAACCATGTATCTATGGCAACCACATGGTTTCTCTGACACTGACACTTAGCAATCACAGTGACCACGTCCTGCACAACATCCACATCACGGAGGCAGCGTCCACCAGTCAGAAAATCCACTGTTTCAGCCCTATTGGTGAGAATAACAGCACCACACGATCTAACCCAAATAAAAAGACAGTGTCTTTGACTGTCTGTCTCTCACTCTCTCCACCCCCACCTCTCTGTCTCTTTCTATATTTCGTTCTTTGTCTCTCCCCCTCAGAGAGTTTGGAGCTGGAAGCATCAGTAACGGTCTCAATTGGGGTGGATTTTAATGATTCAACCCAAGCAGCCAATTTCCAGTTGTGGTAAGAGCTCTTCTTCTCCTCCCGCTAACTTTAAAGACGGTATGAAGCCAAAAAATATCGGCAGTAGAATGGGTCGTACCGAAGAGATCAGAGACGTTTAATATGGCACGGTCATAGGATGTCACCTTTGCCAGTTAGTGTATTGTCAGTACGTGAAACTTCTGCCCTATATCTGTCCCACATCTGCCCCATCAACTCGAAGTACTATTATTGTGACTGTAAAAGATTCTTAGAATAGTTCTGCTTCACAGGGGGAGTCTCACAATGAGGCGTCAGTTAAAACACCTTGAGGCAACATCCGTTTTATAGTTTTATTTCACCAATGCCAGTACATAATCATTCCATAAGTGCCTCAGACTGGATTCTAAACAAATACATAAGGAATATGGATAAACAAATAAATCAACAATAAATTACGTAACCGACAATTCAACCCATACAATATATCACACAATCCACATTAGGATAACTGACATTTGTACACAGCCACAACACCATATGAAAATTCCTAAGCAGCAAACCAAGAACAGACTAAACTGCTCTACTAAAACAGCTCTTCTCCGGGGCCACTAATTGGACTCTCAACAAGCTACAGCTGTGAACAGTGGGTGGGGCTTCAATGGCGTCAACAGTGTCGGAGCGATTTTCAACAGTGACTGTGTCTTGGAGCAGAAACAGCTCGACCGCGTAAACTCTGCGTGGGGCCTCCAAGCGCTGAAGCGGATGGATATTTTTGTGTGTGGAGTGGAACAGTGAAATGAAAGTCTTAAATACAAATACTGACTCAAATGTCGACATGAGAAGAGCTCTAATCAGCTAATTAACTCAAAACACCTGCAAAGGTTTCCTGAGCCTTTAATGTCTCAGTTTGGTTCAGTACACACAACCAGAATCATGAGGACTGCAGATGTGGCCAGGGCAATAAACTGCAACGTCTGTAATGTAAGACAGCCGTAAGACAGTGCTACAGCGAGACAGGAAGGACAGCTGATCGTCCTCGCAGTGGCAAACCACGTGGAAGTATGTGTCCCCCTAGACGTGATGGAGAACTTGCAAATGCCTTGGTGGAAGAGTGGAGGAACATCTCACAACAAGAACTGACCGATCTGGTGCAGTCCATGAGGATGAGATGCACTGTAGTACTTAAAGCAACCGGAGGACACACCAGATACTGACTGTTACTTTAATATTGGACCCCCCCGACCCCTTATTTCTATTTGTTAAATGTGTGTGAAACTTGTAAGTTGTTGAATCTTTTGTTAATGCAGATATTTAAACATGTTAAGAAATAGTTTATATAGTGTGTGTGTGTGTGTGTGTGTGTGTGTGTGTGTGTGTTCATAAACTGTTTATTTTTTTATTTTGCAGTACTAAAGAAGATCGGTTCAGTGTGTCTATCCAGCCAGCAGTGGGAGAACTACTACTCCCAGTCACCATGTCTGAACAGGACTTTAACCGAGAGCAAGGTACCAAGTAATTAATCTCGGTGTAATTACTGAAATATTCAGTCATTTATAAAACAGTAACAGTGGTGTTTATAACGAAGTATCAGATGAGTAAAATGTTCGATGATGCAATGAAATATGAATTAATAATAGTTTTTGGTAATAGACTCAAGATTATTATTTTTTTTTTAATGCAACTATACCTAAAACGTCTTAAAATGATGGATATTAGAATTTGTAGATATGTTTGTACCCTGAAACTTCACAAAACCATTTTCTTTTTCGACTGCTGTAGGAAAGCTGCAGGGAATGAATGAAAGCTCAGCCACAGTCATGATGTCATCCAAAAACACCTCGATCAGTGACAAAGTCAGGACTGTGGCTAACGTGGGTGTGGTGCCGTCTGGAGAAAATAACATGCACAGGTACTGAAATGACATTTTTGCGGTCTGTGTGTAGTACAACAAACTCATAATATCCACAGTCTGATTTACCCTACTCACTGATCTTTCCCTACCTTGGGTAGTCTCATTTGTGTTTTCTCTTCTGAAATTCATTTTGTCGAAACGCCATAACTGTGCTGTGAGCTGTACTGTAAGTTTTAGTCATAACACGCGTGTTTTAGGAATGAAGAAACGATGAACCCTTAAAGGGTGTCTCTTTATATACGGATGGCAGTCTCCTGGGAAATGACACACAGCCGTGCTAGCCTGTAAAGACTAGCTTTAGAGAGTGGATATTTCACGCTAACAAACGCACATGAAGATACATACGCAGTCCTCTTCCCTGGTTTTTAGATTACGGCTGGGTTTAATTGGACTATAAAATAAGAGTTGTACAGGTGATGACCTTGTGCTTGTCTCGATCATAGGCCATAGGAAGACAAAGTGGTATGGCTGTAAAAAATCCCTGCGTCTCATTGGTAAATAAGAAATTGTACAAATGGTCCTATCGATCACTGCCTGATGATGCATATGAAAGGCTGAGAATATAGATGATGTGCGTGCGTGTGATCTGTGTGAAAGGATTTGTGCACCAGTATTGTGCTTTTCCTAATAGACACTAGTTGAGTAACAAACATTCCAGCTATATGGTTTTTTGGTTCCTGCATAAACATACAAAAAAACTGCTTCCATATTATCTCCTGTTCACCTCTTGTTGTTGTTGGTTTAATCAGATGACTGATCACGCACGCAAGTCAGGACATTGCTTGTGAATGCTTGCACAGGGTAAAGTCTTTATACTTGCACGTAATGTGAGCGTGTCCTCTAGGTGGCACTGTCACATGAACATGCGAGTTCTGAGTTAATGTTATTGAGTAAGTTTTACTGTTTACACTTTGTTTAGGATTTCATTGTTTTGAATTTGATCTAACCCACTGAAGAAATGTCACAGCTCATCAAATTGTTTCTTTGTACGCAATCAGACACGCCTTCCAGCCAACCAATCAGCGGTCGCCCAGCATATAGCGCTGAAAAGACGCATAACGTATAGTTAGCGTGCTAGCATCTCTGTGTGCCACTTTTACCCATGACTATGTCTCAAAAACAAAAACACTGCACAGGCTTGTTCTAGATGTCCGCATAAGATGGAAAAACACGTTTCACATGATTCACTTCTTTAGTCTGAACCAGACCTCATGTATGAAGCGTAGTTTAAATAATTCCAGATGTATAAAAGATTGCCGAGTTTAGATGGGTGAAGTTCGTCATGACTAACTTTGATGTTTGCTTGACAAAGCCGGTCTGAAAGTTGAAAAGAATTATCAATTTGAAATCTGAAGGGACTGTGTCGTTTTTAAAGAAAGAGAGACAGATGGATTGTCTCAACAAAAAAAATTTTGTGTCTCAATATAATAATAATAATAATAATAAGCTTATAAAGCAGACCAGTATATTAGCTTTGTCAAGCCAACATAAATAAAGTTGTATAAAGTTTATTAGAAGCACTCAACTTCGACACTTCCAACTCCAACCCCGTTGTCTTGAGCCGTTACAGGTTAACGTGATCAATTAAATTTTGTGTGCTGTGTAAATAACCAACTGCGGGGTTAGTACAACACCTCCAACCCAGATCTAATGAGGAATTAGATATGCATTGCTGACTGATGTTCTTCCTATTTTAATAGCATAAATTGTTGATTTTGTAAACAAATTGGTTATTTTAATACCGTAATGTTAATTTTACTCATGGAGTTTACGCTTATGCATGCCAGAGAACGTGTCTTTACAATGGATTTCACACCTCTGGAACACGCTCTATAAAAGCTTCGAGTGAATTGCCCTTTAGTAGCCGTAAGTGCGTTGGTTGTTCTCATTTGTTACAGATAAAATCATCATCGGCATGATAAATTTAGTTATTGTTTGAACGGCTTGCTTATTCTGTATGTACGGACATCTGTGGCATTTATAAGAAAAAGGACATGACAAGTCGGGAAAATAACATCATGTCCCGGATGGATGGATCAGTGGCCTCGGCCTGCTAGAATAGGTTCGAAAATCGCACCACATCGGCAGATTTTGAATGTCACGCCACATTTTGATCACGTCAGTGCAGCTTATTTATTCATGTCCACAAAAGTAGCAACCTAGTGCAAACAATAAATTTAATCGTGTCCAGACAAAACTTATGCTTGCGTTGGCATGAAAGTAGAGCAACTCATGTGCTCGTCACAGTATTTTAGTTGCAGTTCCAGCAAAACAATCATAAATTTTTTTTTTAAAAAAACATGAAAACTGTTTGTTATTCAAAAAGTAAGGAAAGAAGTTAAACAATGGTACAAATATTTGAGTTTGTTCTGCAAGTGTGTCGGGTTATTTAGCCGTTATGTCAATTCCTGTGTGCAGCAGTAGAGGGCAGTGTTGTTTTTGGTAAATGGTCAGTGTCACTGCACTGAGGACGTTTAGAGTGACCTCGGAAATTGTGATCAGTCAACAAGTAATAACACACCATCTACTCCACTGACCTCTTTTTTTTTTTTTTTTTTTGTATACTTCGAAAACGCACTATATAAACTTAAATGCTTAGATAAAGCCATTGTCCTTATGTGTGAATGTAAAAGTTGTAAAATTTACAACTAAAATGGCATCGTATCTTATTTTACTCTCAGAAATCTCCTGTTCAAGCTTCAGATTGTTTTTTTTTTTTTTTATATATAATTTGTTTAAATTTACTTCTATACATTATTTTTCCAGAACTTTAAAGAACAGTAGGTTCACACTATACACACCTATGCTGAGTAGCATAATGAAAAGAATCAGTCTAAAAAACATACAACACCTTCCTGTATTTTCTGTATCAGACTTGTGTGTTGATGTTAACTACAAGTGGATGTATGTGTATGCATATAAGTGATGAGTATGGTAACAGGAAAAGGCTTGAGGCCCATTTTCCTCACAAGTTAACAAGCATTCATTTCACGGATTCATTCCGCAATCTTTTTTTATTGTAACGTAATTGGAGGCATTGTATAACCTCACATACAATTGTGTTTTGTTGACACTGTGACCCAATACTGATTAGGAAGCAGTATCGGGTCATGGTGCATCATTAATGGATACAGAAAATGAATAAGAATACAAATGACTCGTATTCTTACTGTGTTTGTGTGTGA
Source organism: Ictalurus furcatus (assembly GCF_023375685.1). NCBI lineage: Eukaryota > Metazoa > Chordata > Actinopteri > Siluriformes > Ictaluridae > Ictalurus > Ictalurus furcatus. The sequence continues at coordinate 773,619 of NC_071272.1, forward strand.
AACAGCAATGATGTACTGTATTATTGGCTGTTTCTCTCAAATGATGTAAACATCTGTAATGTTTAATCTTATATATACGTACACCGCTTAGTAGGTCCAGAAGTTTAATAAAGGTGACATAAATCAGAACCGAAAGTAGTAAAGTGGCACCTTTAAACATGCTGCTCTACTGTTTTCTGTCTGAGCACGACACTAACTGCAGTAGGGTTACTGGATTACACTAGAGCTGCAACAAATAATCAATAAAATCGACGATCGGTTATAAAAATCGTTGTGAATGAATCTCATTATGGATTAGTCTGTCTGGGCGCGGCACGGGGCTCATTTACTCGTTACGTTACTTCTGTTCTGAAAACACGCAGCGGAAAGTAAAAATTAGAGTTGTGTCCCAATCAACGTACTCTACACTTACACTATGCACTGTGTACCCTGTTGTCTAGTGTGTGAATTTCAGAAAGGTAATATCGTCTCAATTGGAACACTAACGGGTTTTTTACTAACCGAAGGTATATAAACCGTTTCCCAGTCAGTGGCACATGACGTCAAACGCATGTAATGTGACGCCGCTTGCTTTAGCCGAATACCCAGAGGCAGCTAAAATAAATTTGTTCAGTTTACTGTTTGTCTACGTCACCTTTTATGCCCAACATGACCTCAGTCACATCGTACGTCAAGTGACTGAGGGGGGGAAAAGTTGCAACCCAAGTCCTCTAAGGCAGGGGAGCATTTTATATTAAACGCAATAAAGAAGATTGTAACCTGCAAACTTTACAAAGCGGTGCTCGTGTAGCACTGAGGCACGACGGTGATGCACGAGCACAAACTTATGTTTATATCCTAAATGCTCCACCATATGCAAGGGGAAACTGGTGCAAATTGCTTAAATGGCTTAAGTTTAATTCATGTTTGTCATTTTATGCTGTATCTGTGCGCTGCAGTGTAAAATCTGAGGCTTGAGCCACTGATATGCAGTTAAAGAGAGAGAGAGGTAGTTTTATTTTCATTTCATGCTGATAATATAAAAATAGAATAAATAAATATCAATACGCCTACTTGTTCATGTGGTCTTTAGTGTCTTTATTACTGCAGAAAATACAGCGAATAAACGAATAAATATTGATGCTTGTTCACCGGCTTTTCTGTCTCATCACTGCAATTGCACATTTTCTCTCTCTCTCTCTCTCTCTCTCTCTCTCTCTCTCTCTCTCTCTCTCTCTCTCTCTCTCACTGAAAAGTAATTGCACACCTCAGAATGTCTGTCACCCAATCAGAATCTAGAGTTCAACAGCGCTGTGGTATAAACATATTTAATGTGTTTCAGGGATTAGTTTTCTTTTAATAAAATGTCAATCCATTACACTCTGCAGACCACTGGCCCCCTCCTGGCATTTCAGTTTTCATTTCAATTCAAGTGTGTTTGTATAGCACGTTCCAGATGTCGATTTAGATCCAGAGGTGACCGTGACAAGGAAATAACCCCAGAGGTGACGTGAAAAAGAGAGCAACCAGACTCCAAAGGGAATCCATCCTCTTCTGGGTGATGCTGGATAGTGGGATTATAAATCTTTATATTATACAGTTGTGGATTAGTAAAAGAAAACGGTACTAAATGCGTTGAAATGATGTTCCACGTGAGAATATTAAGCGTAGAAGGGCATAGGGCAGTTTTTATGATTGCATCAGCAGTTCTTAGAAGGTGCGAAACCTACGAGTGAGTCTCGGGCAAAAGAAAATTCTTTCAGGTAACAACGTGGGACCATACAAATCAGGAGATGAGCTCCAAGCAGAACGGACGCGTCAGGATGAGCTTTTCCTTTCACTGAGGTACAGAACATACATGGGTCTTGACCCTCAGCTTTTGTTGTAGCGGTTCAGCATTCCAGATTGAAACGACGGGCGGTGATTCTGTTCACCTTGGTGTGTCATGAGTTCTCAGAAGTGTAGTGTTTGTGATTGCATCCGAGAGTGCTAATTGTATGGCATTGAGCAGCTGGTTAGCAGTTGTGACTGCCCCTGTAGACGGCGGCATTGTGTGATGCTGTCACAGCTAAATGGGGATTTGTTAGTATGTGTGTCTGTTGCGTTTGGGGGAGGGAGAAGGGGGTAAATGGGGTGGGGTGGCTCATTGTGTTGCACGATGGGAGGTGTGTCACTGAAAAAAGGAGGACCTGTGTGTACTAAACGTGTCTTTGTTGTGATATGGCATCAGAGTCGAAGCAGATGGCAAGAAAGTGTGTCTGTGCATGTGTCGGGGGGAATGGGGTGTTGGGGTTTGGATTTCTCTCACTGCACTACAAAATCAACCTCCGATATACACACATACTTGCTCTTTGTGTCACACACACCCTCCCCCTTGAGGTGCTCTCTGACCCCAGTGTCGGTACAGGACCGGGGGGTGGGCTTGTGGGAGAGAACGATTGACAGAAGGCCTCTCTTAGCCCTTAATAGCTTTTTAATCAGCTGGCATAATAGACTAGCTGTGCCTCCTCCTGAGCGAACACATTCTGTTTATTTTCTACTTAGCAAATTCTTTTTTTTTTTTTTTTTTGGATGTACTCAAATTATTTTACAAAGCTCTGTTTACATGCAGCCTAATATCCATTAATCCAATGGCTCAGTTAGAATAATAAAAACCTTCCCATGCACTCATAAATTAGAATAAACAAAAAAGAAATTCAGAATATTGAAACTCCCCTCGTTTGTTTTTATTGCCTTTTACCATTTTAAAAAAATCTGCCTCCCCTGTAGCACTGGTTTCCTGTAAAATGGTGTTTCTTAATGTCCACAGTCTAAGAATAAGACCGACGTGACCAGCTCGCATGTTTTATATTGGATAGATGTGTGATTGACAGCTTGTCAATCAAATAAGCTGTAAACCTAGTTTATATAGAGTCCCTTCTTAAAGTATTGGAATGGCAAGGCCAAATTTTTTATTTTTTTTGGCTATACACTGAAGACAGTGTATCAAAATCTCAGCTTTCATTTCCTGATGTTTACATACAGACGTGTTGAACTAGATGTTTGACACATCTAAATGTAAATATCAGGACATGAAAGCTGAAATTGTAATCTAGCATCTTATATTCATCTTTTGAGTTCAAACCCAAATGCCTTCAGTGTGCAGCAAAACAAAGGAATTGGGCTTGTTCCAGTACTTTCAGAGGGGACTGTATATCTCAGATCTACCCACAATGTTTCTTACAGACACCGTAGTAAAAGCACAATACAGGACTAGATATTTTACATAATCATTTATGTTTTTTAATCATTTCACTAATGCTGCGTTTTATGAGTGCTAATATTTCTCATGATTAAAATGTAATAATTGTGCAGTTCTATATCTTACCAGTCCACGAAATACAAGAATAATTGCCATGTACCCAGATACATGTACGTTTAGACTCGGTACAGAAGAGCTGTGTGTGTGTTCGTGTTACGATGGTCACTGCAAAACATCGACGTGATGTAATGTCGGCGCTCCTTTCATGCATGTTGGTTTTTGTTTAGTCCTCGTCTGAATTCCAACACTGGATTTTGTTTAGAAGCGCACTACAGGGTGTGCAAGTCAGGAGCCAGTGACGGTAAAACTGCATCATTTTGTATTTCTTATTTGCAGCATATACCCGGCATGTTCACCCTCACGCGCTCTGCGTTTTCTCAGCCGCTGCGTCATGTTTTTTGCAGATTTTGCTCAACATATTCATATCAACATATTTGCTCAGAATATTTCCGCTGGTTCCTGACCTTTCAGACACCCTGTCTAGTTCATTTCCTTTGAATTTTAAATGTGTTGGAATGCATAATAGGTGCTCATTCTGGGGAGTTTAATAATTCCATATTTTGTTGTTTTTAAATAAATAATTTGTCCGATTGCAGTGTGCAGCGTCCTTTATTTGTATGACCAGTAGTGCTGTCTCCAAGGGACCGTCAACAAGGATGCATAATAAACAGCATTGTAATGCAGCCACTCATGGACATTTAGTGTTACATTATTTTCAAAAACATAGTATTTTAATGTCCCTTTCTCTCTGTGTGTGTGTGTGTGTGTGTGTGTGTGTGTGTGTAGGTTTGCAGCCAAGCTGGTGAGCTCTGGTACCCTGGTGTTGGCGTGTGTGGTACAGAAAGATGCCAGCGCTCAACTTACCGTCAACACAGAGAAGACGGTCATCGGCTCCATGCTCCTCCACGAGCTCCAGATAGCACTTGGTGCCCCCTAGAATACACCTTCTATTCCACACCCCCCAACTAAAACCTGCATAAAATACACATTTTGTATGAATGTAAGTGAGTGAGTGCAAGAGAGAGCGAGAGAGAGAGAGTGAGAGAAACTCCTTATCTTCCAATGACTGTAAAGGGCAAGCCAAATGCACATTTCCCCCAGTATTGCGGAAATTATTTTTGAGCAATTTGAGCATTTTAATCCGTTTCAAACCTACTTTTTGTCTTGTCCAGGACTGTATGTGAACGACCTTCCTCGTGTGTGTGTGTGTGTGTGTGTGTGTGTGTGTGTGTGTGTGTGTGTGTGTGTATATAGTGAATCCGGTTAAACTGATAAATGATAAAAAGAGTTCGGTGGTGGGTTTTTTTTGTTTGTTTTTGTTTGTTTTTTTGGGGGGGTTTCTTATCCGCCCCCCCAAGACTCCAGATCACGACCTGCAAGTTTTGATTCTCGGGTGCCAAACTGTAGCAACTTTTTCTATTTTTTTTTTTAACCACATCTATATGTTCACTTACCCCAGACAGGATTTTCCTTGTCGACTATCATCTCATTATAGATGTACAGTGCTGCTTGAAAGTTTGTGATAGAATATAGATTTTTTTTTATTTTATTTCTCCATAAATATGACCTAAAACATCGGATTTTCAAACAAAGCCTAAAAGTAGACGAGAAACCAATTGAACAAGTGAGACAAATATCATACTTGGTCATTTATTTATAGAAGGAAATGATTCAATATTACACATCTGTGAGAGGCAAACGTATGTAAACCTTTGCTTTTTGTATGTGGTGTGACGCTCGTGTAGCAATAACTGCAGATGAACGTTTGATCAGTCCTGCACGTCGGCTTGGGGGCATTTTAGCCCGTTCCTCTCTAACCGTTCTTTGGTAGAACGTCTTGTGTGCTTGGAGTCGTTGTCTTGCTGTATGACCCACTTTCTCTTGAGATTCAGATCACAGACAGATCTCCTGACGTTTTCCTTTAGAAATGGGTGTTATAATTCAGAATTTATTCTTCCATCAATGATGGCAAGCCGTCCTCACCCAGATGCAGCAAAACAGACCTAAACTACCACCAGCATGTTTCACAGATGGGAGAAGGTTCTTATGCTGAAATGCAGTGTTTTCCTTTCTCCAAGCAGAACACTTCTCATTTAAACCAAAACGTTTGGTCTTCTGGGCACATCATTTTTCCAATAAAAAAAAAATGGCTTGTCCACGTGATCTTTAGAAAACTGCAAACGGACAGCAGTGTTCTTTTTGGAGAGCCGTGGCTTTCTCCTTGCAGCCCTGCCATGTACACCATTGTTGTTCAGTGTTCTCCTGATGGTGGACTCATGAACATTAACATTAGACAACGTGAGAGAGGAATTTAGTTGCTTAGAAGTTACCCTGGGTTCCTCTGTGATCTCGCAGACTATTAAACTTGCTCTTGGAGTGATCTTTGTTGGTTTCCACTCCTGGAGAATGGAACAATGGCTTTTAATTTCCTCCATATGTACACAATCTGTCTGACTGTGGATTGGTGGAGTCCAAACTCTTTACAGTTGGTCTTGTAACCGTTTGCAGCCTGATGAGCTTCAACAACTCTTTCTCTGGGGTCCTCAGAAATCTCCACTGTTCGTGCCATGATGCCCTTCCACAAACGTGTTGTGAAGACCAGACTCTGATGGATCCCTGTTCTTTAAATAAACCAGGGCGCTCACTCACACCTGATTATCATCCCATTAATTGAAAACACCTGACTCTAATTTCACCTTCAAATGAACTGCTGACCCTAGAGGTGCGCATACTTCTCCCACTCACAGATGTGCAATACTGGATCATTCTCCTCAATAAATAAATGACCAAGTATAATAATTTTGTTTGATTGGGTTCTTTTTCTACTTTTAGGACTTGTGTGAAAATCTGATGTTTTAGGTCCTATTTATGCAGAAATCTGGAACATTTTAAAGGGTTCACAAACTTTCAAGCACCACTGTGTGTATGCATTAGTTAAATTCCATAAATACTTTTGTGCAAAAAATTCGTGGATTTTTAAATCAAAGGTGTTAATAAAAGCCGCACTAAATCTGGATCATTCTGGGGTTTTTTTTAAAATATGTGACCGTTTAACAGAGGAACAGATTTGTGGTTACAGTACCGGTATAGGGGGGGGTGTGTGTGTGTGTGTGTGTGTGTGTGTGTGTGTGTGTGTGTGTGGGTCTGATGGTGAACAGATGCCACAAAATTCTTTCCAGATTAAGATTCTCGCACGTCTGTTTTAATCTGAAACTGTTGCTGATGAGCGCGACAGTGTAGTTTTGGTTTTGTTGTACAGGGGCAGCTCACAAAATGAGAATATCGTGGAAAAGTCCCGTTTTTTTCCTGTAATTTACTTCAAAAAGTGGAACTTTTATATATTCTAGTTCAATATTAAAGTTAAATATTTTAAGGCTTTTTTTTGTTTGTTTGTTTTAATCTCAATTATGGTTTACGGCTCACGGGGGGGAAAAAAAATCCAGTATCTCAAAATATCAGAATAAAGAATTTATAATACAGAAATGTCGAGCTGAGAAGACTCTCATCAGCGAATTAACTCAAAACACCTGCGAAGGTTTCCTGAGCCTTTAATCTCAGTCTGGTTCAGTACACACACAATCACACGGTTGGAAATTATCTTCAAGATTAAAACAAAAAAAGGCTTGAAATGTTTCATTTTCTGTGTAATGAATCTAGAATGTATGAAAGTTCCACTTTTTCATTTAAATTACGGGGGAAAAAAAATAACTTTTCCACGATATTCAGATTGTTTTTATAGATGCACCCGTATAGTCTTGTATTGTATCCCTTCATTGGAGGAATTCAACAACTGCCCTCAGATGGCTGTTTATTATAATTACCCTTAGAATGTATAAACGGTTTTCCATTCTTTACTCCGTACAGAGAAGCATTAAAATTCCGTGCTAAATATGCCATCAGCAGATTGATGGAGATTGGGGGCCTTCGTGTTCCTGGCGTACATACTGCTCTTTTTTCAGGATCAGAACCCATGGTCTTCGACTATAGCCATAACTCTTACATACGTGCGCTCTGTGCCATCGTCAAAAAGGTTGTCCTGTTGACATTTTTATGAGAATGTGAGTGCATCTCTCTCCATCATGCCTAAGTGTAGGTTGTAAGGATGCCACAGAACCATTAGAATGTGGACACACACATAATTATTGATCTTGGTTGCTGGGTTTTGTTGATGTTTGGCCCAGCTGGAAAAGTTGCTGTATTGATTTTTAAAAATAAAGAACAACGTTAAGAAATTTCATAACAAACTCACTTTCTTTCACTGAAATAAAATGTGGATGTAAACATAAATGCCTTAAAATAGTCATCGAGGCCATAATGAGGAGGGGAAAGCACATTCCTGATTGGACAAATACGATGGAAATGGGCAGTGACTGGTCCTGTCGGTGGAAAATTTCATTTGAACATGGTTCTGGTGTTGAAGGGCGGTGATGTGATTGAAGCACGTGGTTCTGTATCGCCTCCAACTGAAGCACGAAACCAAGAGTTGGGAGACATTCAAGTGATGCCTCTATTTTTAACGGCTGCAATGCCTCTTGTTAAAAAAACACAAACAAAAACAGAGCTGTCAAAGCTTTGCAGTGGCATGGAAATTGTTTGTGTGTTATGACTGTATTGCCATGGCAACTGCCTATTTGAGCCACATGCTCTACATGCTGTAACGGCAACCATGCTGTTAATTAGTAGCTGGCTGTAGGTGGCTCGTTCGTGCCTTAAATAAGACCCTGGGAATTAATTTCCGGGATTGTGTGTTCGTGTGGTTCCTTCTACATGACTCGAATTTGTGTTTCAGGAAACCTGAACTGAAGCGTCGCAAAGAAACTTATGCTTGGCTTGAGGAAAACATTAGTGAGTAAAGAATATGGTCTATATAGAATATTGTTGATTTAAAATAATAATAATAATAAAAAATTCCCCACTGTACATTTAAACATGATGGCGGAATCTATCCTTAGATTATTTCTTAATTCTTTCATTTTAAGGGAGTGTTTTGTCCTGGGCGGGGTCGCAGTGACTGGAGCCTGTGTCAGAAACTCTGACCACAAAGCAGGAATACTCACTGGATGGTACACCAGTCTATCACAGGGGCGGGCACACACACACACACACACACACACGCGCGCGCGCACACACACGCACGCACACGCGCGTGGCTCAAATGCATGCATAATATCTAAGATTGCATTTATAAACATGGCTAAACTATCAATAAAGCGTGAACGTCACTCTTCATTAGTAAACACCCAGTAATCCCTCAGGATCCGTAAGCAATATATTTATAAACATACTAGGTCCTTGTTGATCACCCCCTCCAATCCCCCCATCAAGTTCTACTACTTAGATTGTCTGCTTGTCTTATAGATCAATCGAGCACACACATGATTCGTATACAGAGCATTTTATTAGATGTTCCTACATGTTACGTAAACTCACTTCTGTTGTATATTTCTACTGTTAAAGTATTTTCTCCATATAAACCAGTAGTCACTACTTGCGTCTCTTGCCTAACTGACGGCCTCTTTTGACTGCATGTCTTTCTTTCCTTTATACTAAAGCTTGATCAATCTGATCCTGTCCTTTTTAATGTTCCCATGATCAACTGAATTATATCCTCTAATATGAGTCAGAAAACTCCTCGACTGTCAGCACTGCCTCGGGTATTCCCCCTGAGGCCCAGTGAAATATACCGTGTAACAGCGATTCAGCCATAAAACGTGGCCCTCGAATAAATAATAAATGAGTCTGGATGAGACAGCAAATGCTGAACCGGCACAACGCACACTGAAAGAGAAAATAAGTGGGTTTAAAAAAATAAATAAAAATAACAAAAACCTCTGTTGAAGTATGTAGTGTTCGGCATTAGTTAACATTTTAGCCGTGGGTCATCTGTTCATTTCAAAATGTAGGAGCAGTTTTTAAAGGAAGAGTCGGGTTTTAGTTTTCTGTATATAATTTACTTTCTCCCAAATTACTAGAATTATGACTAGACATTATGACATTCATAGTTATTCTTTTTAGGTGCTATCTAAAGCAATTTACAATTATTTGGGTTTTCCAAAATCCCATTGACAAATAGTGTCTGTAGGTACACTGTAACAGGGATTAAAAAGTGAAGCCAAAATGTCTCTGACGCCTTCTAGTGGCTGGATGCAGTACAGTCTTAACTCCACCTATTCCCAGGATAGTCGATGGGAAATCTGCTAAGATTACATTTTAAGTTACAGCTCCGTTCATTATTTTCAGGAACAGTCTTCTGTCATTTTAACAAGTCCAGATGACCTTTATCTCCCCCAGTAGTTTTTCTTACAATAAATGCATTTTCTATGCTTACTGTCTCGTTTATTGTTTCATGTTTGTGTTTCCTAGTCATTGTATTTTGCCAGGAGTTACATAGTTTTGTGTTTTTGGTTTAAATTAAACTTTAACAGAGACTGCATTCGCATCCCTCTCTCATCTGCTTAACGTGACACACAGAAATATATCAATCTAGATTTGAAATGTATGAATTTCTCCTTAACAAGCAAGTCAGAGGTGACTGTGGCAAGGGAAAAACGCAGTTATTTGATGATGGATCAATTAAAAAGGTGTGGTTGATGAGGTGATTGGCAGTTTTGGACATGACAGTTGAGCCACCTGAAGCTCTTGATGGTTCTGTAGCAAAGCCGGGTTGTGTCTTCTGGAAACTGTTGTAACGGACCCTCAGCGGAGAATTCTTCAGTGTCTTCTGGCATGTTGCTCAGTTTTTGACCTCTTTTTGAATTGAAAACGGGGGTTCTTATGTCATCCACTAATCGCAGGGTTGGCAGTTCAATCCCCAGCTCATATGCCTAAGTGTCCTTGGGCGAGACACTGAACCCCAAGTTGCTCCCGAGGGCAGGCTAGAGCCTTGTGTGTGTGTGTGTGTGTGTGTGTGTGTGTGTGTGTGTGTGTGAGTGAGTGAATGGGGGAATGACAAACGGTGTAAAGTGCTTTGTAAAACTGCTAAGGTTAAAAAAGGGGTTATATAAGTGCAGCCCATTTACCATTTCATACGGACAGGTAATGGGTAGCAAGTGTTCACTATAGTAACAGTACAGTATTTTATTGATGCTGACTGCCAGTGGCAAAATGTGGAATTGCCTTATCTGAGAGAGAAACGCTCCACCCTTTGGCCTTTATTACACCTATAGCCCATGTGCTATTGTTTGAAGACTACATTAGGCAGAATATCAGCAGCACGGAGTTAAAAACATGAATCTGTTTGTGTGTATGATGCAGGATTTGTGAGAGGTGTCATGGCTGGCTTGTCACTCTCGTGTAAACCAGTGAGGATCTGTATGATGTATTTAGTTGTGATCATACATGACCACTAACCTAGAGGTCAAAGGTTACTCTACCAGTATGTAAATAATCCCGCTCCCTGTACATCATTCCTCCAGCTACTCAAGTCGAGGACTATGTATTTATGGACTATAGTCGATGTATTTCAATCACCTTCATCATCATCATTTCTGGAATTTCTTTAAACTTCAGCACAGTGTGTTACTGAGTAAGACTTTTAACCAACTCCATGCTGATGATAAAGTTCTATGTAAGTGTAGATGTGATGGAACAGGGTTCGCAGTAATCAGGTCTGGTTGTGTCTCGTCCAGCTGAACCCCATTATCAATGCAGTTTCATAGATTTGGGGAATTAGTAACTACGGGGGCAAATACATTTTCACACAGGCCCAGTTGGTATCGGATAACTTTTTTGCTTCAATCAATAACATTATCATTTAAAAACTCTATTTTGTGTTTACTCAGGTTGCCTTTTTTAATCTTAGATTCTGTTTTAATTTCTGAAACGATTCAGTAGGAGAGAGACACAAACACAGAATAAATCTCTTTCACAGCGCTGTAATTTCTGCTCTTTGGCTTTTATTGCCTCAATTATTTTTTTTGGTAGTGACAAAATTGACATTGTGCTTCTTTTAATGCGTTCAAATTATTATCCTTCATAGAGATGAACATTTGATTGCTAAAAGCTGCAATAAAATTCCACTTGATTACTGCAGTGCAATTTGTAATTGTTCAATAAGAGGCTGACTGGAATGTATTCTCATGATTAAGAGTGTTTTCTTTTCACATTAAAACCTCCATTTAAGACCTAATGTCCCTCACTTGGTACAAAGCTTAAGTGCCATCATGGCAGGTGTTTTATGAACACTTGGTTTTTATTTTTTATTTTTTATTCGGTTTGTTTGTATTTTACAAAAAAATACAGAAAGTGCTGTAATGGCAAAAGCTAAGAGTACATTCTATAGTGTCTTAATTAGAGGCTTATTGTATATTGAGGGCTTTGAATTGGCTCTATTGGAACCATAAAACATGGCTCAGTGTGTTTTTAGCCAGTGGAGAAAGCTCTAGTTGGTTAATTAAAGGTAAATAGACAAATGCATATATAGTCCTTTTATGTGTGTGTGTGTGTGCGCACATGCTAGTGTAAATTGAGGGCTACAAAGAGGAATCAAAGTGAGTTAATATGGATTAATGAACTGAAGGGCTTGAGCACCGAGAGTGGATTTGTGTGACATGCTTGACTAGTCTATTCAACCCTAATTTGGCCGTGTAAAGGTCGCCCTCCTGGTACACACACACACACACACACACACACACACACACACACACACACACACACACACACACACCTGTGCATATCTCCAAGTCGAAGCTAACAAAGACCTGCATTAGTGTCTCCTTCATGGCCACAATTTCTCCATCTGAAGCAAAAAGCATACTTCCAGCATAAAAAAATCCTCTCTACACTCAGTCTCCAGCCTGCTTTTTACATTAAGCCTTCTTTCATAAACAATTAGGATGCCTTCACTGGCTTAATCAAGTGGGTGCTTTAGAGAGGAGGCTTGTGAGAGGACTTTTCAGAATGGATGGTGGCTAAAAAGAGTAGATGCAGATCAGGGCATACAGGATACCTTATTAAAGGATTCTTCTTTTGTCTGTGTGTAGTGCGTAAAATCCCAGGATTATAACAAGTTAATCAGCAATATTAGGTGTTAGAAAAAAAAAAATTAATTATTTTTTTTTAAAGCAGCTTCTCAGAGCAAACTGCTTACAGTCTCAATTCTCTCTGAAGAAACTTTACTACTACTCCATAAAACTGTATTACCTCTAGACTTTTTACAGGAGTACACTATAAACCGGACTCTTGTATCCTGCTGAACTTGTCTCTTAATAAAAAGTCATCAGGTTTTAAGCAAAGGCTGAGTCTTTAGTGGGATTACAAATACATTTATACATGCATAAAATACAGTTTATGTAAACATTTATGAATAATGGAAACTACACTGTTAACTGACTCCGTGTAAGGACTTTGTCCTACTTCAGTGAAAGATTGATCAATCCGTCACAGTGGATGAGGATGAGCAAGTGAAGGCTGAGTTGCCAGTTTATTACATAACTCATTATCCATCTGAATTAGAATTAGAATTTGGCCAACTGCTGCTTTATGCAGTGTGTAAACCCACCAGTGCCTCCACCATTCAATAGGAACCACCACGAATTCTGCTAAGCAGATGGGAAATGGAGGTTCTTAAATTGAAGAGTCCTACGAATATAAAGATAAAGCTTTAAAAGAATGAGGAATATTAAAATGTTCAGCCTTGCGAAAATGGCGAGCTTCTTGATCGCCCACGTAATGTTTCTAATTCCCCAAAATAAATCAATAAATTACAAAGCGAGCACGCGCGCAGGTGGCGCATATAGTGGACGGTACTGATGGGCGAATCTGGCGGAACAGCATGAGAGGAGTGCTCGCCGGGGGGGGCGGGGGGGACACGAAAGCGCAATATGTCCCCTCCTCGCAATATGGATTACAAATTGGCTATTTGTGTTGCGCCTCTTTAGGGGCTGAGGAAGCAATAGACGGATACACACAAATATCCTGCCCCCACGGGACTGACGGTCTATATGCTTTTAAGCAAGAGGCAGGCTTGGTTAGGGATGGGGCATAATCATGTCACGGGGAAGCGCGCGCGTGTCATTAAATGCCGCCCCCTAGCACACTTCCCTGTCTCTCCTTTTGCTCCGATTTCCCAACGCACTCTCATCAGCATGCTAATTTCTCCATTTAGAAACATTCTCCCCCACGGAGAAATGACTTTTTCCGCAGGATTAAAAAAATGATAATCAGGCACGGGCGCCCTCAAATAATTAAGTTGCGTAACTAAGGCGGGGCAGGTACGGTCACGCGAGTTTAAATGCGCATCTCGTTTTGCGCGAGTAATTCGGGCCACTTTCGGTCAAAGGAAAACGGGACGTTTTGCACCCGCCCTCTATATTTCTCATGCAGCATGTCCCTGTAGGCCTCACGTGAGGTTTAATAGACTGAGAGGCAGCTCGCGAAATAAAAAAAAAAAAAAAGGCGCATTTAAATGCGGTCCCTTTGTTCGGCTCGCGGTCCCGCGGGTGCGCGCTTCAAATGGAGAGTGACTGGGCTCTAATTGCGCTGTTAAATGGAGGAAGTTGAACAGAGATTATGAGGGCCACTTCACGCTAATCCACTCCGTGTTAGAGCTTTAAATCTAACTCAGGATCTGTGACCGGTGTGTGTTCTGGAAGGGGTGGCTTAAAATCGGGAATACCACACAGAAGGGCTACACTTACCCAATTAACATTTGCGCGACTCTATTTAGCATCTAAATGTGGTCGTTTTGGGCCGATCTGGACGCTCCTCGTGTCGCATGTCTAATGTCAGATTAGAAAATAACAGGCCTACACCCGTTATCCGCGGGAAAACTCTCACAGGACCGTGAGCACTCTGTGTTTGTTTTTGTTTGTTTGTTTATTTTCGCTCCAGTTGGATATTTGGAAACTAACAGCATGCCGTAATACTGATCTGTGAATTACATGCAACTGTAAACAGACGCAAATCTCTATAGAGGCGGTGTGTATGGGCTGTACAAGCCTGCGCTCACACACTGTGTGTGTGTGTGTGTGTGTGTGTGTGTGTTGTACACCTAGTTTATGGAGTGGTATAGGAGTCTGCGTGTGCGTGTGCGCGCGTGTGTAAATGGCTTCACTAATCATTGCGTTTGCGGAGCGATGATTTATGGCGGCTGCTGCACGCGGTCCATGATTAGAGGGGCCGGCACTAAGTGCATTCTGGGGCGTCTCAGCGTGACGGCGGAGAAAATAGGCGCTTTATTTATCGTCCTTTTAACCGGGCGAAAAAGTCCTCTCCAAATTGAAATATAGCGCGAGTTTACTCTCCTGATTAGGGCCCAAGGCTATCAAAACGGAGAGTTACACCTAATTGTGGCCGGATTAATGTGCTCGGAGTGACAGCAATAAACCTAGAGAACGACTGGTGGCGCGCGCGCGCACACGCACGCACACACGCACGCACGCACACACACACACGCACGTGCGCAGGTTGGGGCCACAAAAGTCCAATAACGTCATTTTTTAAAATATTATTTATTCTTGTAATATATTGTGACAGAATTATTTTTAAACAACCCGTGCAGAAATGACAGCACAGTAAAATACACACCGCACACCATCTTCTACGATTTTATAGTTAGATTTAGCATCATAAATGGCAGGCACATGGCAAAATAAACACAGAGTAAATATGGCTGGCCATCTGTACAGGCTTTTAGGGTAAAAGAAAGCTTTACCTTTTTCTTTATTATTATTATTTATTTATTTATTCATAGTTCTTGTGTTTTAGTTTTAGCAAGCCTTATAGTTCTCTTAGACACAAGTGCAGAATACTGTTTTAGATTTAGAAAGGGCAGATCACCAAAGGGGTGTAGACACCTTATTGTTATTCAACCTTTTCTTTTTAGTGGAGCTTGCAATGCAAGCATTACTACTGTACAGTAGTTGCCCATTCTTATTGTTAGGGGACCAAGAACCGAAAGTGCGTAGGCCCCCTATTGTTATTCTGTGTTTTTGTTTTATTAGGGACCGAGCACCAAGAGTAAAAGGCACCTGTTGTTTTTATACAGATTCTTCTTCTTATTATTATTATTTTTCTGACTAGGATGTCCATGGCAGTCCGTAGAACCATGTGGTAAAAAGTGTTGAAATTTGGCACACAGCTCCAGGACACGTTCAGCTACAAATACACCAAATCTATAGCACCACCAACAGGTCAAAGTTTGGCCAAATTTCAAACCCAGCTAACACGGTTACGTTGTGAAGACCTGACTGGACCGGACCGTATTTGTCGCGATGACGTAGTTGTATGTCGTGGGAACGTGGCGAGTGTGTTCCAATGACCAAACTGGTACGCTGTAAGGAAGTGACCGGACCGGACCATATAAGTCACAACGACGTACCAAATAATGTTCCAGCCACAGAACCTTGTGATCCCCATATTTGTCGTGTTGACGTTATAGCTTATAGTACTTTGCTGGAGCATAGCGAGTACGTCTGAACGATCATGGTCTGGAATCCGATCATTTAATGCTCTCAGTCACAACTCAAGAATATATGAGCGGCTGCTTACCTGTCTCCCCTGACAACTGTTCAGCCTCAACTCGATCTCTTCTCTCCCTCTCTCCGTCTGTCGAGCCACACGCGATTTTATGGAGATACTAGAGATCCTGATCCTCTCTGCTCTCCGGACCTGCCTGATCCGTTCGGATGCCCTACCTCTGGATGGAGCTCTCATCTACTCCAATTCCAGACTGCTGGGACTACGGCTGCTTCTAAGGCCAAACAGACTTCATATTAAACCATAACGAACTTCCCTTTACTTTCACACTATCCGTCGTTATCCAGATGATGACGGGTTCGCTTCTGAGTCCGGTTCCTCTCAAGGTTTCTTCCTCTTAACATCTTAGGGAGTTTTTCCTCACCACCGTCACCACCGGCTTTGCACATTTAAAATCTGTATCCCGTGTTTATATGTTTCTGTAAAGCTGCTTTGAGACAACGTCCACTGTAAAAAGCGCTATACAGATAAAATTTAATTGAATCAACTCCACCTTTATTTCTAACATATCTCTCCTCTGGTCAGGGGTGGATATGCAATTCTCGAGCCATTCTTTATGGACAGCAAGCAAATTTGTTTAACCATGTAGGACTGACTTTCATTCCCTGCCTTCAAATGTTTGTAATGGAAATTGTATTGGTTTTGATGGAAGCAATTAAAACAATGCAACTGTAATGGTATTTGCTGTGGAATTTCTATTCGACCCATCGTCTCAAAAAGTACTCATAAAAGACAAACCAGTGCCTCGAGTAACATCGAGCAACAATCAGCAACACACATGTAGCATTGATTCATCAGCATATACTAAGCCAATCCATAACCATTAAACTAAATAATTTTATAATCTTACCAACAAATTCATATGCAGAACAAAAAAATTAACTTCATAAATATTATCAATCCATAAATTATTAAATTAATGCAACTAAAGGGGGGGAAAAAGCCTTATTGTTCAAAAAGTACAAGTGTCTCATCATCTTCGTCATGTTGCTGCTGCTGTGGAGTCTGTCTCCGGTCCTGCTGCAGCAAATGAAAAGTATATTGTAGTTTTTCAGAAATGAACTACACATTCGAGTAGATACTACGCTCACAGTTGTTTAAAGGAGCACTTGTGCCCCTAATTACAAAAACCTAAGAGCAAAATCTAAATTTTAGGAGCACAGTTGAAGTTTATTACTTTTTTTAAAAAATAAAATGGATAGTCCTGCTCCTTGATTCTGATTGGTTGAGCCGTGTTCTAAGCCACTGTAAATAACTAACTGTACAAACACACCTGTGACCTCATTACATCTGTGTTCTTGCGCCACTGCGTCTGTGTGTTGCTAAATTAACGCCGATATCCAGATAAATGTTAATAATCACCATACAATCCTAATGCATGCTTTCCACTGCATCTTTGTTGCTGCGTCTGTGTTGCTTGGCAACCTCTTTGTCGAATTGTTTCTGAAGAACTATATTGCTTGAATAAATGTGTCATCAGTAGGATTATAGTTTTTGTTGCTGTGTATTTTATGAATTAAATAAATATTAAAATGATTTTAATGCACAATATTGAGGCGAAGAACCACCCGAGGTGAAGCGGTGTTTAATGCACACCTGGTCATGGATTACCCCGCTCACACCACGGTCCTGCCACAATTAATCAATTAAAACTGTCATTGATTTTAGGAACGCACATTTTGATTCGAAGGGTTAAAGTAACCGTTCATTTCCATTAGTTAGGTCATTAGATCTGGAACTGTGCCTGTTATAAATCAGACACAGAGATAAAGTAGTGTGCCAAGATTATTTATTTGAATGAATTAACAAATATACTTACAAAAATATAACATGTACTACTATAATACTATTCAATAAATATACTCATTAATTAGTTAATAATAAATGTAAACTTCATAAATATCTTACCTAGAGTGGAGTAGAGTGTCTGTGAAAGAACTGCAGTGGACACAAACATCAACAAATCAACATGTGAAGGCAGACATTGTCCAACAGATAGCGGGCTCCTCCAGGAGCCGAGGGGCAGGCATGAGGCTGGGGCAGGCTCGCAGGGGTCGCTAGAGAGCACCCAGGTGTGGGAAGCTGGGTCGTCAGCTTCAGCAGGGTGAGAAGGCAGAGCGACGTCCTCAGCGGTACAGGAAGGCAGAACTTGGTCGGCCGTGTCAGCAGACTCTGGCATGAGCAGAACTTTTTTGGTTGTGACGTCAACCTCCGACAGGTACCTGGCTTGAGAGGCCGTCTCATCGACCCGAGCCAAGTTCTCCACGAGGCCAGAGGGAGGAGCAAAGTTCTTCGCGAGGCCAGAGGGAGGAACGATGTCCTCTGAGGAGCCGGAAGGGGGAGCGACATATGGTGCGAAGCAAAGAAAAGGAGCGACATCTTCAGCTGAGCAGGAAGGCAGAGCGACGTCCAGAGCCGAACAGGAAGGCAGAGTGACGGAGGCAGGGAAGAAAGGAGCTCATGGCTGCACCGGGAGGCAGAGCAACGTCTTCAGCTGAACACGGAGACTGAGCGGCGTCCTCAGACAAGCAGGGAGGCTGAATTCGAGTAATGTGTTTAATGTTGATGAGACCAGTTACTGTGAAACAACTTGCTGAAATGGAGAGAATAAAGTTTTTATTCACATTTTTTTTCAGAATTGTGGAATTAATTATTAATTTAAATGAAGGTATAAAAGGCAGAACTATCGGTATCGTCTGATATCACTCTGAATAATCGGTTATCGGTATCGGCGGAGAAATTTAGTATCGGTGTGTATATGTATATATATATATATATATATATATATATATATATATATATATATATATATATATATATATATAAAAATTTGGTGTCATACTATTCAAGAAAGTGTGAAGCTCAATAATTGCAAAAACATGTTGAGATTTCTAAACCATATGGCTGCCCATGCCAATCAGTTCTGTTATGACCTGTAGCTCATAACTGGTTGTACTCATTAACATAAATCCTGAAAGACATATACGTGGATGAGCAGACATTTCTGATTTCCAGGGACAGTCCCCTATTGTGAGAACCTGTCCCTGGCAAGAGCTGTCCCCAGAAATGTCCCTGATTTTTGCTGTGCATTCAAACCACCTGCAATATGAACAAACTCTTGTAAGTGAGAAGACAGAGCACCAGAGGTTTCAGGTTGATGCGCACCTATCATGTCATTACTACTTTGGCCAACAGAGGGGGCTACTTGTGCTATATATGTGCTGATTTCCCCTATTGTACTACCTGCTGGAATCTCAAAAAAAAAAAAAAAAAAAAAAAGGCCAGCCAGACCACCTTCAAGGTAAGGCAAATCATGTGACATAATTACTACACTGTTATAAAAGAAAAGTTGACTTAAAATTCCAAGGCAACTTGCTGCAAAGCTTTTTTGAGTTCAATCAAATTAACTTCACACAGACTCATCGAACCTGGACAGCTGAAGATTAGAAAAAAAAAAGAAAAAGTGTTGGTGAGTCTGTGCCTGTTGGTTCTTACATCACCTTTTTGATGAGAGAGACCAGAAATGAATGACCAGACTGGTCTGAACTGACAAGAAGTCAGTAATAACTACATCACTAGACCACAGCAGCTTCCACTCCTGTCATCCAAGAACAAGAATCTTTCTTGTTTAACACTGATTAAAAATTTCTACCTTTTCAATCTTTTGTATCTAGCCAGATGGTATTTGTAAATGCATGGATGAAACATACATGGTGCAGAATAACACTCAAAACAGGTGTCGGTGGAAATAAGACAAATATGTTGCCTGTGAACTTACTGACGCATAGGAATTAGCCTACTCGTGTGAACAAAAATGACAAAATATTTTTGTCACACATTACAGACCAAATATATATTTTTTTTCCCCTTTAAAACACTGCTTTTATTTTTATGAAAATTACATGTAAATTAAAACATGAAAAGGTCAGTGGACTTCTCAAAAAAACACTGTTAAAGGAATATTCAGAACCTTTTTTGGAGTTTATAGGTATCATAAGAGTTAAAGTGATGGGAATACTCCTGTAACAAGATACTTTACAATGGGTATGACTGTTTTTGAACTGTATTGTTTTTATTGCAGATTTTCAGGGAGCCCCAATTGAAGACATCAAGGACATACAGTTGTTGGCCCGAACCTGTCGGCCTACACAGACAGAATATACAGTATTCTAGTCCTACCTGCACCACACCAGACTTCTCTCTGCTGTGTCTGGATGGCTGCCTAGCACCAAGCTCTCTTCAGAATGAGATGTATGGAAGCATAAAAAAGGTACATAACCAACTGAATATTGCAAGAGCAAGAACTTCCCTTACTTCAGAAATAAATGTTAATTGCAAAGGAGAACTCTTTATCTGCTATATTTCTCTGTGCTCTATTTTCAAGGGTAATATTTCTTTATGAAGTGCCTACTGTGTGAGGTATATTTAAAAAATGCTGTCATCTACTAACACTAATGTTGTCCACATCTGTATGTCTTTCTTTTATGGAATACAAAGGGAGACAGAGTATTCAGTCTCATTCACCATTCTTTATTTTATAGAAAAAAGATGCAGTGATCGTGAATGGTGACTGAGGGTATGAGTCTTTTCCCGTCGTTCTGACTCACATCTCCTTTTGTGTCCCACTGAAGATAATACAGGTCATACAGGTTTGGAACAATTCAGCTCACAGTTTTTGTAGCGTGGACATTGTTACAAGTGTAAGCCAGGTTGAATTTAGAATTAATCTCATGTTATACTGGCCAAATTTGACATATAAATGTTTAATTAAAATGTTAATGTGTATACAGTTGTCTTATGTTTATCATTTGGTTTCATTAGATATACTGACCTCAAAAAAGTACACTACTCCTGGAGTAAAGGGTAAATACAGTTTAAAAAAAAAAAAAAAAAAAGTAAATGTAATATTAATTTTGATAATTAAAAGTCCTGTATGAATTAAATTCAGTTAAAAAACATTTAGTAAATATAGCACATTTGCTTTGTTAAATAACGGCCTCATTTTATGTTACATATGTGTAGATTTTCAATTATATCTACTCATTCTTGTTAGTGGTTTTCTCTTAGGGTTACTATTGCATTGACTTAGCATTTTAATTATATCTACTCAATTTTATGTGTCATGGTACTAAATGTAGTACTTACATGTTTTACTTACATTTACTCATTTCATAAAGGTAGATTTCAATAATGTCACAGCTTTAAAATGTACTCAAGATTTTTAAGTGTAAAAATGTTTCACCAAAAAAATTTGAGTACCTCATAGTTTAAGTATTTTTCCTATGACTGTATAGTGGGGCCCACGGTGGCTTAGTGGTTAGCACATTCGCCTCACACCTCCAGGGCCAAGTTTGGGTTCGGGTTCGATTCCCACCGTGGCCCTGTGTGTGCATGTTCTCCCCGTGCTGTGGGGGTTTCCTCCGGGTACTCCGGTTTCCTCTCCCATTGGCATGTCCAAAGTGTCCGTAGTGTGTGTGATTGTATCCTGCGATGGACTGGCACCCTGTCCAGGGTGTACCCCGCCTTGTGCCCCATGCTCCCTGGGATAGGCTCCAGGTTCCCCGTGACCCTGAAAAGGATAAAGCGGTATAGAAGATGGATGGATGTATATAAGAGCACTATAATTCACTAATTAGTAAAACTGTTTATAACATTTTAAATGCTCAATATCATATCATAATCATATCTTCTTTCTGCTGATTTACTAGTGAGGCAGTATCTCAGCAACACCTTGGCAGGTTAAATTTCATCTCCTTGGAAGGAAGCACTGGTGGTCCCAATGGCTTCTTGGTCCCTTAATCATTGTTTGCAGCTACGTTTATTATTATTATTATTATTATTATTATTATTATTATTATTATTATTATTATTATATCCCCTGATTGCGAACTGGCTTGGAATGGATCACATTCCAGTCATTAACACAAAATTTGATCCTAAAACTGCTGGAGACTAATGACAAACATATGTGTGCCATCATGCACTTACTAGCCTGCCGTTTGCTTTGTAATTAAGTATGATGTCACGATAGGACAAACTCGTACATACTCTTAAGTGCGCACAGATAGAAACCTAGATATAAATATTGTGCCTATGCAAGGGAAGCATTGCACTCACACACCAGTTGCTGAATCCATAAGACTCATTTATTAAGGACAATTTGCCTTGTGTCATCGTGATGAGTAAATGCTGGGGTGTAAAGAACAAACAGGAAGACACATGGAGCTGACTTAAGGAAATTAAGAGCCAATTAAGAAAAGATGGTTAATGGACAACTTGCTGGCACTTGCGGACAGGGTCATGCCACCTTAATTACTATTATCTGATCAATCTTTTATGGCACTAATAAACACCATGAAATGACAGGTTCCTATCTGAGGCAGGGCAACAGTAGGATGTGTAGCTGCATAAAGATGCCATGAATTAATCCATGTGTTGTTTACTTGTAGAAATGTATTAATAAAAGCCTATATTGGTCATCACCTTTACAGTTAACATTTCTTATTTGGATTGATTTCGTTTATTTAATTGTTAGTTACTTAATTACTTTACAGAAACCAATTGCCTTAATTCATTTTAATTGTCTCTTTACTTTAATAGTGGAGCCTAATGTGGTAATAGATTGCTGCTTCACAGGCAAATTAAATCTCAATATAAGCCACAGCAATTGATTTTCCTAAAGTAGACTTTTTGAGTGAATTTAACAAAAAGGATCTTAAACCAATGCATTATTTCTGTGGAAAGGGAACATTCATTTGTCTCATGTTGACTTATAATATAAAATAAGTCAAATATAAAGCACTTGCATTTGATACAAACATTATCTGGGGAATTGTCATTGTGATCATTCCCTTCGCATACTGTTATATGATTCTTCAGGAATGTTATTTGTATACTATTCAAATGAGTTCACATGACTTAGCATTTGCAAATGTGTCGAACAGTACTGAAGTTACACCTGAGTTCCTGTAGAACCCAGGTGTTTGTGTGTGTCGATAAAGAAGGAGGCAGGTGAATTTTCATCACCTCTTGAAAACCTTGGCTAGCTTCTTATCCATCTCACGGGCTCATTAACAGTCAAAGTTCTACATGACACTCCCTTAAGCCTCTGGTATACTTTTTTTTATTTTTATGAGTACGCTAGTGTATGTGCACAGTCGTACATATAGCCTTTCAAAGTATACTCCATTAGACATGTACACGTACACGCGTACGGCGATCGACGCATGCGCATTACAACAACGTGCACTACCTCTCCTGGCCTACAAGAGTCAGTACAGAGCAGTAAAGCAGGTATTCTGGTGTGAAGGATGAACACGAAGAAGAATTACAACACGAAGAACAATGGAGGAGAAAGACATGCTGCTTCACTTGTTGTTACTAGAGGAAGAAGAAATAAAAAAATAGAGAAAGAGAAGACAGTCTGTGCGACCACTCAACCAGAAAAGAGCTTGCACTCTTTCCCGTCTCTTCCATTTGTTGCATTTTTTCTTCGACTACTTTGAGAATCAATGGCCCTGGGTCACTGTTGCCACCTTGTGGAACAACTAAATAGTGCAAGAGAATTAAATGTGCATGTGTAACCTGATGATGAAATTTGTGTCACCTGTACTGCAAGTTGTTCCAAGTGTACGTGTCAAAAGTGAGGTATACTTTTGGCTTTAGGTAGGGGAAAAGTAACTGAGCACACCGTCCTGCTCCAAATGCATACCGGTCTCTTAAATTCAGAACTCTCTCATTCATGATAGCCTTGTCACCTCACAACCCTGTCATTCTAGGCTCATCATGGTTGACCACCCATGACTGACAAATCTCTTGGAAACAAGGGGAACTCACTGACTTGTGTGATTTTTTTGAGTAACTCACCCAACGCTACGTTTAACAACGGACATTGTCACAAAGCAGCTTTACAAAGGGAGCAAATAAATTTTCACACCAGTTGGCCCAGTTGGTATTGGATAACTTTTTTTTGCGTCAATAAATAACATTATCATACAGGGCCCGTTCACAAGCTTTGTGACTGAATGATTGAAACTTTGGCCAATTCGTCCCCAAAATTATTGGATGGATGGGGCAGGACTCTCTGCTGTCTCCACATATGCTCTCGGTCCAAAAATTTATGGTGATCGGCACCAGCAAATATTCATGAATGTCCCTGTGCACACACCTCACCTTCTCCTGGCATGCACGTCTTGATGGCTCATCTTGAATCAGGTATTGATGGATTGAGGTTTGTTTACAGCCCAAATTACACCAAGATGTGATATATACACCCTTGGACAATTATAAGTATTCACTGTGTCCCTACTCAATTGGAGGAGGCCTGTGGCATCTCAGAGATCCAGTCCAATACCCCCCATCTCCATCATAGCACCCTGGTAGTCCACCATGTGTGGAAAGAGGTGGAAGAGCAAGAAGGAAGAACAGGGAAAAGGAAAGGACAAGCAGCAAAGGGGGTTGTCTCTTCTAGCAGTATTTCTTAAACACGTAAGGACTGGAATTGCTGTAGCTGTTTACCAAAGATTATTTCTCTAATGGAATTGAGTTCACACCTCATATGTATAGATGTCAGGAAGTTTCCCATCTCTAACAGTCCTACAGAGTGCAGCAGTAAATTCTCACCAAGCATATGCCCGTAGTGTCTGCACACCATTCAAAAGCCATCTCAGCTGGCTGCTGCACTGGATCTTCCAGATTTATTTGCATAAATGTTGGTCACATAGCAAATTAAAATACACACACAGAATAAGTATGGATGCCCATCTATAATGCAGGCGTAAATGGGAAATGATGTTGGGTTATATAAATAACAGTGATTTCTTGTAAGCGCTTTTGTAAACACTGACAGATTTGCAGTGTTTTGGTTGATAGTTGCTGCTTTTATCTCCAGGAAAAATCGTTCCTCCTACATTTAAGATACACACACCACCCTTGCCGAAGTTCCCACTAGTCATGATCTCTCCTCTTCATGCCTCATTATCATTGCTAAAGCACAATGAATGCATTCCTCGTTGTTTTATTTGTCGCATGGCAAAGTGCACTGAGTAACATTAGTGCTTGATCTACAATGACTAAAATATTTTCTTTCAAAAAAAACCCAACATTTTGTGAGTTTTCTAGATAGTTCTTTTTATTTTGCTGTGAGCAGAATTTGATCTAAACATCCATTTCACATGCAACCTCGGTTACTTTCATTTTAACTGGTGCATACTCAGCGTGAGACACACAGGATATGGTACCCACCAGTTGAGGCTGGAGGGATGAGAAGGAAAGGTTAATTGAGTTACAACAAGAAGAAACACAGAAGCAAGTAAACCTGGATGCTGGACATGGGCCCTCTTATCTGTTTATATCTGACACCAGTCATATCCATCCATCCATCCATCTTCTATACCACTTTATCCTTTTCAGGGTCACGGGGAAATCTGGAGCCTATCCCAGGGAACATTGGGCACAAGTTGGGGTACACCCTAGACAGGGTGCCAATATACCAGTCATATCCACTTTCCAATTGATGCATGTCTTATTCCATGTGTAATCTTTACATAATTTATATATGTAAACGCTAGTTGATTGTTTAAGCATGGTATCATGGTGCATGTACTCTAAGTAATAATTTTTGCCTACAGTACACCTGACCACCATTCTTGGTAATGTACTCATGCATATCCAAACCCTTTTTACTTTTGTGCCACTCTGCGATACCATGTTACCAAACAAATCACATTAACCTTCTCAACGGTGTTCTAAAAAAATAATTGTGACCTTAGTATTCTAAGTCTCTGTGGGTTAACTAAGGTCAAAAATTGTGTTATTTATACGAGAATGATATTTTGTCTGATCCCACTGCCAAGCAGTATTCCTCTACACTGACTTTCACTGATTCCACTCAATGTGATTGTGTTTTTCATAAATTTTCATAAGTCACCAAGCTTCTACGCAAAGATGCTGATCACATATTTCTTGCAAGCCAGAAAACCTAAATGTGCATGTCTTCTATTGTCCTCTACTGTTAGCATGCTGAACAGCTTTGTGCCCTAGACAGGGGTGTGTGTGTGTGTGTGTGTGTGTGTGTGTGTGTGTTTCTGTGTGTTTGTATGTTTGCTCAGGCAGCTGGCTTGTTGCAGTAATAAAGAAAGAGAATCAATAGGGCATGCAGTGGAGTCGAGGGCTACTATTCATCATTGCTGCTCCTCGACTCCCATCATTCATCAAGCTCAATGAGGCAGCAAATAGGAAAATGACTATTTGTATCAAACACATCTGCACTCATCCACCTAGGTATTTTATTTCCATTAGTTCCTGCATTAAAATATGCACAGTGTGAGTGTGTTTGCGAGTTTGCACAGGATGCTTACAGAGAATTATCTGAAGAGAACTGCAAGAATAAGGGTGTATTTGGGAAACATTTTTATGAGTGGACACACTTTCAGACATGCCCATCCTCCCCCTCTCCCCTGTTTTGTCCTCGCCCCATAATCTTTTATTGGCTGTCATTTGAGGATTTTAGTGGATGTCTTTATCTAGCTATTCCTGTTCTCCCCCCTCCTTTTATTTTTATCCCTTTGTTTTTGCTCTATTCCTCCATTCTTTCTGTGCTCTATCTCTTGTGCTTTTTGTATCTTCCTGTTCTTTATCTCCTTGACTCTTTTTCAGTTTATTTTGCTGCTATGCTGCCCTTCCTTTATGTCTCATTTCTCCTCTATTTATCTTTCTCTTTCCTTCTCTATCCCTCGGTGTCTTCTTTCTATATCTCTTCCCTCCATCTCATCTTTCATGGTCTCTAAAGATTTATGCGCTTTATTTTGCGTTGTCTCCTTTTGCACTTTACCTCATTCTCTTTGACCTCTGTGTCTTTTCCACCCTCTCTAGATCCTCCTTCCACACCTCCCTACCTTTATATCTTTCACTTTTGCCGTTTATCTCCTCTGTACACATCTCCATATTTCCAATTATTCTCTTTTCTTATATACTTGAATTTTTCTGCCCAGCAATTTGACACAAATTGAAAAAAAAAAACAACCCAGCAATATCAGTGCTTGAATTAGCTTCCTCTGCAATTCATTGCATTTGTATATTTTGATTGAAAACAAAATTCCAGCATTCAAAATTCAATGCACACATTCCCAAAATACGGTTCCAAAATATTCAGGTGTTAAAATACCATCTTCTTTATTCGTCAGGTAATATTTCAACACATTATTTTTCACCCTCACAAATTCAGGCTGCAAAAATTCAGGTCTTAAAATTCAAGTCTTTACATCCGGGTCTCACAGGAAGAGCAATGGATTGCCGCTACTATTGTAACATGTTGCTCTGGGCCGCCCCCTAGTGGTGGGATTGTGCTGACAGGCCACAAGAGAAGATGAACCTAGCGGACTGGCATAAAGTCGGCTTGACGTTGGACGTTCGGTATTCCCAGATAAACGCAAATTAAGGGACCGTCTGTAAAGTTACATACGACATTGGTATACATGTTTCTAACTTCAATAGCATTTGAAGGGAATGACTTGGTCATAAACCCAACTGTAAAGTGTTCATCTAGGTGTCCGCTATAACGCACACCGTTTTTTTTAAATCAAAAATCTAAAAGGTGTGCATCATACCCGACACCTACAGGAACACTTTCCAGTTGGTTTTATTGGATTGTACAAGCACCTCTAGGATCCATCCATGAGGGACCATAGAGATACTCAGATGACATAAAATTCATGGAAAGGTTTTTAAAAAAATTTTTTTTGATTTGCTTTGTACATACTGTTGAAAAAATAAAGCCACAGCTGGACGTTTTTTGGGGTGCACTATGTTTTCATTCATCAGTATCTTCACAAATAAACAGTCACTACTCTACACTATCAGATGGTGATTAAACCTCATTCTTTTGTCTTTATAAATAGAGACATTTACATGGATGGGCGGCCATACAGAGTGATCATTCTGTAATATCTTTCTTTTGTCTCTATTAAAGAGATATTTGCATTGACGGGCGAACAATAATCACCTGATTTTGTAAATGGGAGAAATTACACTTTTTTTTTTTTTTTACACTCCCACTTTTTGTTTAGGCTATGTCTATAGTAATTGCTAACATTTACAAAATGACCCAACAATAAAAGTCTATTCAATGAAAGTAAAGGTCCATGTTTAATAAAAATGTTAATGAAATTAATCAAATAAAAAAAAATTGAGGTTGTTCAATTTAGTTTTATACATGTTCTCATATTTATAGCTATATTTTATTGTAATGTGACAAGTGATAATCTCAAGGTTTACTGGGGTTTATATGATTCTTTGCTCTTTTTTTCATACTGTGGGGTTTAGTGAAGTGTATGGAAAACAAACATAATCAACAACAAACATCAACAACAAACACAATTCCTCCTCAGCATTCAGAAACTCCACGCGAGACACCTTGTTTGTAAGCGTTGCTATGGTTGTGCCAACAAACTACTTCTTCACTTAGTTACTTACATTACATTTTACATTTATTCGTTTAGCAGACGCTTTTATCCAAAGCGACTTACAAATGAGAAAATACAAGCAAAGCGATACATCAAGCAGAGAATAATACAAGTAGTGCTACCATACAAGATCTTTAACTGAGTTCTAGAAGAAGCAAAGTGCGCAGAGTAGAGGTGTAAGTGCCAGAGTATTATTTATTTATTTATTTATTAGGGGTTAGTTAGATGTTCACTGAAGAGGGGGGTTTTTAGTTGTTTTTCAAAGATAGTGACAGATTCTGCTGTCCGGATTGAGGTTGGAAGTTCATTCCACCGCTGAGGGTCTGATTTTCTTGATGTTGTACAGGATGAACCTACAGGACCGTGCAGTTGATGAAATGTGGTGTGTAAAGGTCAAGCTGTCATCAAGAATCATCCCAAGGTTCCTGGCTGTCCTGGTTGGCTTGAGTGTGGTTGAGCCGAGCTGTACAGTGAGGTTGTGGTTGATTGAGGGACAGGCTGGGATGACGAGAAGCTCAGATTTTGCCAAGTTGAGCTTAAGGTGGTGTTTCCTCATCCAGTCCAAGATGTCCGACAGGCAAGCAGAGATTCGTGCAGTGACAGATGGATCGTCAGGCTGGAAGGACAAATAGAGCTGGGTGTCATCAGCAAGCAATGGTATGAGAAGCCATGAGACTCAATCACCTGCCCCATAGATGTAGTGTAAATAGAAAAGAGTAGTGGATCCAGAACTGACCCCTGAGGAACCCCAGTTGTGTTCCGGTGATGCCTACGCTGGAGAGAGTTGAAAGGAGTCAACTTCCTGTTAATTTATAGGACGATTACTCCAAGTCGCCCAAATCACCAAATACCTTACATTTTGCAAAACTGCTTTAAGTTTGATAGAACATTTTATATGAAAAATATTATACATCAGTTGTTGTATTGAGAGCTGGTGCTTATAGATATTATGTATTAATTGATGAAAATAACTGACACTTGGATGCAATAGATAGGATTAAATTTTATTCAAGTTCACAGAGAAATTGTAAGTAAAGAGAAAAAAATCTTCAGGATACCGCTTCAGCTCTTGTGTCAGTGGGTGAAACTCTCCATGTTCTTCTCTTCTCTTAATCATGAGGTGTATCCAATATCGGCATCTTTTCCATCGTCTTTCCTCATTCAACAGAACAGTTATTTCTTGGGCGCTGATGCTGATTGAAAAATCCATTTTCTATTTGCCAGTTCGCAAAAAGTGTGTGAAAGGCTTTTTGCAAACACGTAAATACTGGCTCTCTTCTTCTTCTCAGTGAAGAGCGAGTGTCAGAAATGGAAAGTTGTGCAGTGCCAACTTGTACCGGGGTATTACTGCTTTTCAATAAGCACCATCTACTGTCAGGGAGTGAATTTGCACTTTCATTCAGTGTGTCAACCACATTTAACGTGTGGGTGTGAACACAAAAAAACGCACCGTTTAACGCACTGCGAAAAACGTCCTGGTGTGAACCGGGCTATAAAGGGCCTGAGCACGATTAAGCGATGCAAATGTCGCTCTTGAAACAAAGTTTCGACGGTACATTTACTCAGTTTAAGCATTTGGTGTTTTCTATGTTCTATTCTGAAGAACAGTAAAAAGTCAGTATTGCCTACCCATGATCTTCAGACTGCATTAAAAACAGGCATGATTCTGTAATGGAAAATCACTGCATGGGCTCAGAAACACCTCCAGAACTCACTGTCTGTGAACACAGTTCGCCGTGCCATCCACAAACGTTGGTTAAGGCTCGATCATACAAAGAAGAAACCATATATTGACATGATCCAGAAACACCACCGTTTTCTCTGTGCCAAAGATCATTTAAAATGGATCGAGGCAAAGTGGACAACTGTGGTCAGAAGAATCGAAATTTTAAATTCTTTTTGGAAACCATGGATACCACGTTCTCTAAACTAAAGAGGACTAAAGAGGAGAGGGACCATCTGGCTTTTAATCAATGCTCAGTTCAAAAGCCTGCATCTCTGATGGTATGAGTGCATTAGTGCCTATGGAATGGGCAGCTTGCACATCTGGAAAAGCCCCATCAATGCTGAAAGGTACATGCAGGTTTTAGAGCAACATATACTTCCATCCAGATTCCATCCCATCTTTACTTTTGAGAGACTCTGCCTCTCTAAGATACTCTTTTTATACCAAATCATGTTACTGACGTGTTGCCAGTTAACCTAATTAGTTGCAAAATATTCCTCCAGCTGTTTCTTTTTATTAACGCTTAATTTTCCAGCCGTTTGTTGCCCCTGTCCCAACTTTTTTGAGACGTGTTGCGGCCATAAATTCAAAATTACATTTTTTGTTGTTGTTGTTGTTCTTAAAACGGTACATTTACTCAGTTTAAACATTCGATGTTTTCTATGTTCTATTGTGAATCACATATGGGTTAATAAGATGTGCAAATCATTGCATTCTGCTTTTTTATTGACATTTTTCACATCGACCCAACTTTTTGGGGTAGTTTAACAAAATAAGCATAAAGTTAGTTAAAACCTTGTACATATGAGATTAACCAGCAGGTTCAACAGCGAGGCTACAAATCACATACACAAACAAAACGCTGCAGACTCATTTATCATCTGCTGCTGGAATAGTCGGGTGCGTTTCGACGAACAGACAGGTCACACACACACACACACTCGCTTCATGGATGAGAAGAGATTAAATCGGACTTCATTTTTTTAAACCTGTACCTACACGGTCATTAAACATAGGCCTATAATATTTTTTTAATACAAAAGCTAATAAAAAGTTTACATAAAAGTAAATGGGTGAATCGTTGTTAGGGTTGAAGATAGACATTTGAACGTTATTAAACATTTCCTTGAATATTAGGATAAGGCCCTTGAGAAACCCCACTTACACACCTACACACTTACACAACCAGGCGCGTCACGTTAGAAAATTCCAAAGTCATCCAAATTCGCTCTAATCACTACAATTAGTCCTAAATTATCACCGGGGTCTGACAGACGTTCCTTGTAACAGTCTCTCTCTTTCTCTCTCCACCCAGCGCTAATCAGCCACACTCATTACTGACGCTGATTAAACTGCAAATTAGCCAGCGGCGGCCCTCGCGCGCTTCGCTCAATATCAATTAAGGCGAGCAGCTTGCGCGCGCTCTCGGGAATGCCATCCAAATGCTTGATCGTGTCACTTATTAGTTTGGAAAACTAGGAAAATACCAATAATCAACCGTCAAGGGAATAAAAGAGACAAAGTGGGTGAATGGGCTGGGGAGTAGCCGATGTTTGTTATTATTTTTTATTTAGTTAAAAGTGTTAAGCTAAGCTTAAGTTTAACTTAACACCTGCAGTAGATGTATGGTAACCTAATAATAATGGCCCTCATATCCCATCAGAATGTCTTCTGTAGCCGCCGTTATTTGGCGTGTCAGCGAGTAAGAGAATGCATTATCTTTGGCTTTTTAAATTCACTATTGGCTCTAATGAATCGCATTAAGCCGTGACGAATCTGAAATCCTACATCATTAGGTCGTTCCGGTTAGCAATGAGAGTGAAACATTTTTTCCCCCCCTTTCCAACCTCTTTAGCTTTGAAGTTAATGACGAGTGATTTTTATTTATTTATTTATTTAGAACGGATTGCAGCGATTCCGTCTCCCACTTCTCGTAGATCTGAAGTGGCCAAGCGATAATAAATAAAACATAAATGGCTCAAAAGGCACGATAATATGCAAATAAAGTGTATACGCAGAACTCCCCAACCCCCCAACTAACAACCTTCAGGCCTAAGGTAGCCTGTTGTAAGTGGAGTGTTTTAATTTTCTATCTGACAGAGACAGAGACTAGACCATGGATAAACACATTTCTTGCACAGTTGGTGTACTGAATAGACTATTAGAAGACAAAACATACATTTCATATAATGTTTGTTTATTCAGCTGGTAATTCCTGCAGGAATGGTGCTCAGTATCAGCACATCCTGCCACAGTTGTAAGTGATTATTGTCTTCAGGTCTTGTTTCTGTTTGCTAGACCAAACATTTCATACAATCGTTAGTAATTTGTACTGTAGGATGAAGACACCACTTCTGCTGTGACAGAGGTACAAAATGAAGATGCTGGGAGGCCCACAGAGGTATAACATATAATACATTCCCTTTTTGTTTTTCTTTTTTTTTTAAAAAAAAAAAAAAAAAAAAAAAAGATGTGACTTTTTAAACTTTGTCATTGACCTCTTAAAGATTATGGCTGGGGATTCCTGTACAGAGGAAGGTCCATCTACATCCACACAGAATGTAAAAATTGTTTGCAGTTGTCCTGATTAAAAATATTTGGTCTGTGTATTACAGATTATAATATCAATTATATTGAATTATCATTCTGTCTTCCAAGCTGCCTGCAAAGGAGCTGTATAAGGTCCATCTTCAAATGCAAATTAGAAAAGTTGACCTGGAGCTGGACCTTCTACAACTACAAATGGAGAAAAAAAAACCGTGAACATAAAAAGGCCAGGCTTGAAACTGAATTGCTGAAGCACTGGTATTTTAAAGCAAATATTAAGTATTTACCTAGTAATGATTATTGTTGAATGGTCAAGCAATAAATAGAAATATCTTTTTCAATTAGAGGAAATATAGAAACAATGAACCACACTTAACTGTTCACTTTGTGCATTAGTCATTTAATTAGAAATGATGCTGGCAGATCACATCTCATAACACCCTGCAATCTCTTTGGTTCACTCTTGCCATCTTCATAAATGGTTCATCATGGTTTATGGCCAGAGAACTGCACAAAATTGTGTAGACCAGCTCATTGATGGTTAGACCAATTTTAACACCACTTACTAGCATAAATATATAACAGAAACATAAATGCTATTTAAACACATTTATTTGAAGTAGCACTGAACAGATGTCATTTGTAAAATAGGCAAACAAACAGAAGAACAGTCCATCCATCCATCTTCTACCGCTTACTCCTTTTCAGGGTCACAGGGAACCTGGAGCCTATCCCAGGGCGCATCGGGCACAAGGCGGGGTACACCCTGGACAGGGTGCCAATCAGAAGAACAGCGCGACAAAGAATATAAAACAATCAAGACAGCATGTTAGCTAGTCAGGGGGCATTATCTGGGTGCAGTGTAGGAGAACTGTACCACTCAGGTGTACAATTCCTGAATCAGGATGGAAACTTTATTTAACACTAACATGAATACACATCTAATAGTTTACCCCCCAAAATAGAACACCACTACTATGACTAGGCCTACTACAACTAGTACTACTCCTATAATAATATAACAATAATGATGTATTTTATTTTCTAACATTAATATTATTAAATTAATCTTGATATTAGGCCTATATTAATAAATAAGTCTCTCACTATGACCGCTTGCCAAGAGCAAACAATAAGTTGCTGTATGGTACAGCAGCTTATTAATCATGTCTGCATATGTGCAATAAAATTGTAGAATAGTCCAATGTCGTGGGTACTGAAGGGGCCCTGAGACACACATGAATTAAGCATTCTGATGGCATTTTAGCATATAGCTTTTTAGAAAAACTTAATTAATTAGCAAAAAGTGAAAAACAAAAAAAAAAGCAAAAACAACATTCTTAACCATAAGTTTATGCAGCGTGTTGGGGGCCCTTGGTAGCTTGGGGCCCAAGGCAATTGCCGACCTTTGCCTAATGGTAAAGTGATTTATATGAAAAGGATATAATCTGTGTTTCCTCGTCCACTGGATCTTCTTCAAAAGGGCACACTACACTCTGTCAGCTCCCTGAAACACACTAATCCTGGAAAAGAACCTGGTGATGTTCAGAGAGTAGGTTGCTATGGCTACTTACATACCCTGAAAGTTACCTCCATTTTTGTAACAGAAAGTCGAGGTTATCCGTTAACTCGGAGTAAACTTACCCAGGTCAGTCGCATGGCCTGCTTTCTGGAATACCCCGCATGTGTGACACACACCCACACACATCTCTCCCTATCTGCAAACTCTGAATTCTCCAGAACACATGTACGAAACTTTGTAGCAACGCGCATGCGCACTACTTTTGCGCATGCGCACATTTCCATTACACGTTGGGCAGTCGGGCATTTTGGAAGTTTAGGGAAGCTTGTATTTCAGCTGCTGTGTTTGTGCGTACTTACGACTCTGCACTTACCACACTTCTCAGAAATCATCTTTATTATGGCGGATCCAAGAATACGCCAGATAAAAATAAAGACTGGAGTCGTGAAACGGTAAGTGTACAAAAGAACAACGTTTGGAAGCTTATTTATTGCTAGCATGAGTGCTGTTTCTCCAGAGCTAGGTCGTGGTACACAGCCGAACTGTGGGAAGGACCGTCTCTGGTGCAGCTAGCAACCGTTAGAATGTTCAGGCACTTGAGCCTCATGGTTAACTGGCCAGCTCTCGTATTATATTTCATATTTCCCACAAAAAATAGTGCCATGGTGTTTTTGTAACTAGCATGCTAAACCTAGAATGCACCAGAACAAAATACAACAGTCATAACAATAACAAGCAACAGACTTGAAAAAATGTACCGTTATATTGTGTATTATTCATTATTACATGATACAGTATTGTATTTATATGATTATAGAATTTGTGTGTTGTCAGATACAAGCTGTATTAGATGAAGCAAATTTGTAATAAATAAATAATTGAAGCTACTGTGATTTTCTGATGATACATAGATATTCTCAATGTCCATAACTGAAAACCCTCTATGGGCTGTAGTGGGTGTCTGTAGTGACTGGCATAAAGTTGAAGATGGTAATGCTAATAATGCTAATAATGATGACGCATGTTCAGGGCACAACAAGCAGAATGGTACAGAAGAAAGGAGGGACGAGGATTACAAATAAAAATAAAAATGTTTGAAATATTGAAACATTCGTGGATCATCAGTTCTTGTAATTATTTCATTAATAGGACTTTTTTTTTTTTTTTTGTGAAGAAAACCATTCAATCCAGTACGGGTCATTTTTGACCCCCTTTATGGATTCGTGAAGGGTTTTTTGGTTCATGCATTGTAGGGTTAAATATCAAAAATCTAAAAGGTGTGCATCATACCCGACACCTAGAGGAACACTTTACAGTTGGATGTGTGACTGTACATCATTCCCTTCAAATGCTATTGAGCTGTAAATTATGGTATATTTTATGTACGAGCCCAATAAGTAATAAAATACATGGCAATTTTTATATATGATTTAATAGTTTATTTTGTTGCATATCAGAAATCTAAGAGGTGTGCGTTATAGCTGACACCTAGATGAACACTTTCCAGTTGGTTGTGTGACTGTAAGTCATTCCCTTCAAATGCTATTGAAGTTAGAAACGTGTATAACAATGTCGTATGTAACTTTAGAGACGGTCCCTTAATTTCCGCCTATCTGCGAATCTCGAACGTCCAACGTCAAGCCGACTTTATGCCAGTATGGTAGTGCCAGGCTGGTGCCATATCCACACAAACATCCTCACAAGCTAGTTGCAGAATGTATGCTAAACCACTCATTTGACCATGATTCATGATTTCTGCTCGTACAATAAAAACACTTGCACTACTCTAATTTAGGTAAATCAAATGGTTCACGCCCAGTAGTAGAGCAAATGAGAACAAATGACTGGAGTGCAGAACCAATTGACAAATTTCTACTCAGCCAAATAAACCCAACTAGAAAATCCTTATAGTAAGATGAAGTGCAACTGTGTTTCTTGCAAATAGATATTTGAAATTCACCTAACACAGCGAATGTTTAACAATAGGATTTTCCTCTATAATTTACCAGAGAGACTTTCAGTTCATTTAGTATATCTTGCAGAAGCTATGGGAGAAACCTCACCCTTATTGCTTCACTAAAACGAAGGTTTCATCTAATTTCATTAGCTCCTGCTCCTGTACAGAGCCCCAGTGAAGGCCAGGTACCAATCAATCATCGCTTGAATGCCACAGCCTGTTTGAGTATTATTGCTGACCATGTGCATCCCTTCATGGCCACAATTTAGTCATCTTCCAGTGGCTAATTCCAGCATAATGCACCAAAAATATGCTAACATTGCAAATTCAGTGTAATATTTACAAATGTACTAAATGTATCTAAACAATAGTATTAAAACCATTTCCCCATAGCTTTTTCACCAAGTTCTTGAAAATGTCATATAACATATTAATGTCTGGAATAAATTTTCTGACAATGTGAATTGAGTTTGAGTAGACCAGTTCACTGACACACAACATAAAATACATGTATACAGTAAAATACAGCATTAATGTTAAGAATGGGATCAGGAGG
The DNA here is from genome assembly GCF_023375685.1 of Ictalurus furcatus. Classification (NCBI taxonomy): domain Eukaryota; kingdom Metazoa; phylum Chordata; class Actinopteri; order Siluriformes; family Ictaluridae; genus Ictalurus; species Ictalurus furcatus. Next base: position 810,145 of record NC_071272.1, read on the forward strand.
TCTGCATTAGAAGTGCGTATTGGGACTGGGATCCACAGACCGACATACAGGTAGAGGTCGGTCCAATATGACACTTGTGGGACAAAGAAAGGCAGCGTTAGTTAACATGGGAGTGTATTGGATGCTAGTGTCACTTTATCCAGGTCAGGGTTACTGTTGTTTAACTTACTTACTTGTATATTTTTTGGGACATAGACTTTGGGAAACTTAATTCTTTAGAACATATCACAGGCGGACACAACGTAACTCCAGCAGTGGGCAGGATTGGTCAACCTCCTTTGGCAGCAGGTACCATTTGGGAATTTAATTTTTTAAAATTATACACTGTTGGTATTTTATTTATTTATTTATTTATTTATTTATTTTTTAAAATCAATCATCATCTTGAAACCCAAAGGTTTTTTTTTTTAGGTTTTTTTTTAAAAATACAATTTAAGAAACAGACAAAATGCAAACTAATTATAAAAAATTGCACTCTTAACACTACTGCTTCCTCTGCTTGTGTCCCTTTGTCTTTTACCTTCATGGTGTTTCTTTATCGTTTTTAGTGTGTGTGTGTGTTGTACTGTCGCAATCCAGCTGCCCATTTCTGGGTCTAGCTCAGTAGATGGAGTTTAATAAAATGACAACTGTAATTTGCTTTTTGTAAGTGGGCACTGGCACCTCAAAACTACAGTATTAAAGGCAATGGAATGTATGTCACCTCTGATTCCTTTCTTCCCTTGATTTTCCAGTACGATCCGATTTTCTATTATGGCCCAGAATCCTTGCACTGGCAGTGCCATTGTAAAGAAGTTCAGCTCCACCATGAGAATTTAACATGAGCATGGCACTTCCATTAGCTTGTCCTTCAGCTTTATGGGAATTATTCAGCACCTTTCGCCTTCAAGAAAATCCCCTAATCCGTCCCTATATCCCTTCATTCTGTCCACCATATTATCAGAGCATATGTTGAGTATTAAAGAAGTGTGTGTTGATGGAGTGATCTGGTGTAATTGATGTAAAAGTATAAGAGTAAGTGATGCAGGCTGATCAGTAGAATTTGAAGGTCTGATCTTCCGTGAACATCTAACTAACCCGTAAAATGCCAACCCCGCAATAATTAATATTGAATTATTGACTTATCTTTATTTGTTACAATTATACATTTTAGTATTTATATCACAGGCGTCTACTTATTTATTTTTATTTTGACTAAAATCACAAAATCTGTGATTAATAACATAAGCCAACATAATTGGAGTTTTTTGACCTGGTTTTCAAATCAAGGAGTGGTGAACATATTCATTAACAGGTCAATAAGTTCTTTTGAAAATTGTTTGAATTCTCCATATCTAAGGTTTCTTTTATTGTTTGAGTGCCGTCAATGTTGATTAAAAAACAATTATTGTTTGCTCATGGTAGATCTCAGGGCCTTAACCAGGAACAGCATTGTAGTGAGGTCCACTTTGCAGAATTAGTTGTCGTAGTTAATGTATACTTTGAATTTGAACCTCCATTATGTTATGCTTCCATTCTTCTATAAACAGCTCTGATTCCAGTTAGACAGTTTAATTTGATTGAGTTAAATTTTTTGTTTTACAAGAAGCCTAAGTCTGAGGAGCCTGAGAGGTCTAAGGTGATGGTGAACCGCTCTGGAATCAAGCAGGTTAATGTGTTCCAGTCTCACACTGGCCCCTTTCCCCATGCTGCCATTCACTGTGTAATGGAGGTATATGTGGTGACTGTCTACTCTCTCATGGGGCTTGCTGAAATGAGGACACATTTTATGTTTTTTGACACTGGTGGTGTCAATCCTGGCATCTCCAACAGGAGGTGGTACCCCACATAGCGATCTGGCTGAATCCAGCTGGCACGCGCAACAATGTCTGCTACGCGTTGGGCTGACTGGGTGGCTAGAAAGCTCACTGAATCTAGCAACACACTGATGGATAAAATATGTAGCCTCCCTTTGTGGTTAGGTTCCTGCTGTCACATGACCCCTCTTTTGTTTTCGTTCTTGTTTTGTAGGCTCGCTAAGGAAGAGGTGTTATACATAAAGGAGGCAAAACAGCAAGAGGAGAAAATTGAACGCCTGAAAGCAGAGGCAGGGGACGAGTATGTCATCAGGAAACAGGTAAATACAAAATCAGCAAATTAACAGAGAGCTTGTTAATGTGGAGCACATAAGGGTGCGCTGGTCAGGCAGACTTAAGATAAAATAACAAAAAAAAAAAAACAGTTTTATCTAGACAAATGGGCAATTTGTCAAAATGAGAAATCCGAGCTTCTGCTCTGCTGCGGAGTGCGGTGTGAAACAGGCTTTAAGCCGACTTTTCTGCTGGTGGATCCATATTCGCCACATGATCGCCAATGCCAACTCGAGATACCTTATCTGTAATTTTAGGCAGCTTACAAAAGCAATGTGTGTGTTCTTTTCACCCTCTCTCTTCAGCGTGCTAGTTAGCTCCCTGTCACGTGACAACAGATCACGGTGAAAGGGAGTGATTGACGGCTAATGATAACCAATCTAAACTCTGCATTAAAGTTAAGAATGTAAAGATGAAGTTTAAATGGTTCTGTAACGTCGGATAGAAAGGTGGGACGGTCACTGCATCAGCTCACAGGCACATGTTGTGCAGTAATTAGCGAACGTTTTGTAGAGAAATTAAAACCGGTCACACCACAACAATTATTTTCACTCGCAAAAATGCTCCCAAATATATTTAGAGGTCACACAGATTAAATTTCGGGAGCGTATGTGACCGAAATGGTCGCGATTTCAGGCCTTGTGTTATGATAATTTTAAAAAAATAAATTATTATTATTATTGAGATGTGTGTATATATTTGTTATTCAGACCAGTCTGATCAATTCCAGGAGGGTTGAATACTTTTCCATGCCACTTTATATACTGCGTCAGGAGTCTGCTCCACTGTTAACGTTCCTCCCCTGAAATGAATTCAGCTTTGGCTGAAAATTTTTGCCCAGTTTCAAGTCATTTTGTGTGGTTTTAGGAGCTGTAGTCAGGGTGGCATTTTTGCTTAGACCTGCAACCAGCAGCCAAGATGGGGAGACTAGACAGAATTGATGGAATACAGAGAGGTCTGTGACAAGACTCTGAATGTCCTTGAGTGGCCCAGCCAAAGTGCAGACTTGAACCCCATAGACCATCCGTCAAGAGACCTGAAGTCAGTTCACAGACACTTCCTGTCCAATTTGATTTGAGCTTGAGAGGACCTGCCAGGAAGAATTGGAGAACCCGTTCAAATGCAGATGTGCAAAGTTTGCCCAAGAAGACTTTTAACAGCAATTGCTGTTAAAGGTGTTTCTACAATGTACTGAATAAAGTGGGAATAGTTATGAAAAAAATCTTGTTTTTGCTTTGTCATTATGGGTTATTATTTGTAGATTAATAGCCAGAAATGTAAATCTAATCCATTTAAAATTAAACCTATAACATCAGTGTGCTCAAACTAAAGAGGTCTGAATACCTTCTGAATCCACTATATATATACACATATACTTAGCCCACCACCTGTACCCCTTATGACCACCTGTACCCTTTCCCATTCATGCAGTTTTCCTATAAGCCAATCATGTGGCAGCAGCGCAATAAAATCATGCGGATACAGGTCAAGAGCTTCAGGTAATGTTCACATTGAACATAAGAATGTGGGGGAAACTGATCTGAGCGACTTGATCGTGGCATGGTTGTTGGTGTCAGACAGGCTGGTCTGAGTATTTTCACACACACCAGTCTCTAGAGTTTATACAGTATGGTGTGAAAAACAAAAAATATCCAGTGAGCAACAGTTCTGCGACCGGAAATGCGTTGTTGATGATAGATTTCAGAGGAGAATGGCCAGACTGGTTCGAGGTGATGGGAGGGTCACAGTAACCCATTTCTTTACAACCTTGGTGAGCAGAGGAGCTCTCAGAACACACGTGTCGAACCTTTAGGCAGATGAGGTACAACAGCTATAAATTCCATCAATTCTGTCTTGGGATAATGCTGTACAGGCTAATAGGCTAGACACTGCCAGGTTTTGGAATGGGGAAAAATAGTGGCTTCAAACAAACTACAAAAGGAATTTCAAAAATACACACACACTCTCCTTTAGCAGAATGACCCAGGTTGTGTTGTGAGAGACTGAGAGCGATCTCTCTCACAAGTGGATGCAGAGAAAGTTTTGCTTTGATGCGTGTCTGATGATAACCAAGGTGTCTGCATGTGTAACAGATGGAGGTGTTGCAGGAGTCAAGAATGATGATTCCAGACTGTCACCGCCGTTTAGCCATGGCTCATGCTGATCTGCAGCAGCTGTTGGTGAGCATGAACAAACCACTCCTTCCTCTCTTTGATGACCAAATCAGTCACCTGTGTGAATTTTCCAAATCTGAAGAGAATAGTATTTGATAAATACATCTGACTAGTGATCAGACTAGCATGTTTTTAAAATGTATTCTAAATTAAAGACACAATACCTGTACTATTTACAAAAACACATCTGTATTGAGAGACGTGTAGTAATCTGACACAATCCTGTGTTGTAGAGCCTCACAGAGGCCAAATTAGGCCAAATGTCGAAAGCTCTTCAAACAGTCCATATTTATGGACGTTCCAAAGTGTTCCACTTTTTCAGTGCTAATAAAGGGACATCTTAACCAGTTGGCCAGTTAGCCCAATGGCATGTGCCTAATGGCAGATATTGTTTTCTTTCTTCTACATAGTGGGTGTTTTTGCTAAGCCTCCAGCTTTAATCATGGTGTCTCTTGCATAAAAGATAAAAGCCCACAATTTTTTTTTTTTTAGTAAATAAGCACTGCTTCAGTGTTTCAAAGACATTATATAACCCGCTGCTGTAAAATGAAATTAATTAATGTCATGCCAATGCTGAGCTGTTAATTCATTCAATTTAATGTGAGGTGTAAAATGGCAATGAATAACACTAGAGTGCATAAATTATAATGTAAAAAAAAAAACATTTTGGTAAATTGCATTTCAAGTAGGGTATTTAAAACTGCATTATTAAAGAAACATCACAATAAAGATAAAAATTTAAGGAACGATGATGTATACTCTCTTTGCCATTAAATAAGCTCTCTATGGCACCAGTTTTGTAGCTAAGTAGATTTGAGAAGGCATTCCAGTCTAATTGCAATTTTACTGTTATTTCCACCTGTCAGCCAGCACATAAGGGCAGGGATAGTTCAGAAATGACCTGAATGACTGAAACATGGCAACACAGCAAACACCTCTATAATCCATGAGGAAAAAGGTTATGCAGTTGACATGAAAATGTAATGTCGGCACATTCCTGTCATGGACCAAACGTCGTTCCATTTGGAGAAAACAGACATCAGAAATTTACGGAGTACTAGATTGAGATTTGGGGAAGGAAGATAAAGGATTGATGCAAGAATATTAAGCCAGACTGCCACGTATTAGAGTATATTTATGATTTTCAGGTAGAATCTGAGGAAATAGTTCTCTCGATAAGAAGAACCTGAATCTTATGATGATGCTATATGACATGAATTAATTTGTGATTTATGTCTGTTTTTTATTTGCCATTCCTTTGTATTCCAGGAAATGGAGGTGGATGTTGAAGAATCGGAGGAATACAAGGAGGCCAGAAGTGTTTTAGACTCTGTCAAACTGGAGGGATGATGTAAACACACATGCGCAACAAGTGTCCATTCCATTATTCAGGACTTCTTAAAAATGTTGATTCGGAAATAAGTCTGGTCATCGTCTCATTGTTGTATTGATTTGTAACACTACGAATAGTGTGCCTCTGCGTTCTCTGTTGATTGTTCACAAAACTAAATAAACAATCTTATTATTCAACTTTTTGATCCATTTATTTCTGTTTGTAGCATGTTCAAGTTTCTTAATGTAGTTTCTCAAAATCATTCAGTACAGCTGTCAGGTTACAGGTAGGGTCAGCCTCGCTATTTCTTCCTGCATCTCCTTTATTGGAAATACCCAGAGAGTCTGAATTCTCTGATATACTCCATTAATGGCCTGGTCATTTATTTTTGATGACCATAATATATATTAGGCTTAAGATTTTTATTTCATCGTCTTTGTAGTTCCATGTCCTGTATTGTATATTTTTATATAATACTACATGTCATTTATATAATCTTTTATATTTATATAATTTTTTTCTTTATATTTGTATAATTTTCTCTGAACAGTTTCCCCCAGGGTTTTGCGATGACAAAAATTAATGCAAAAACAAGCAAACGCCGCAGTATTCGGCAGAGCTTGCCATTTTTTTTATTATTATTATTTTTTTAATTACTACAAATTTTTTGCAGATTTGGGCGAAATCCTGCATGGATTGTTTGAATAACTTGAACCTGACAAAAGTCATTGGTATCCATCATGTTTATTCCATATTTAAATTTTTTTTTCGATTTTTAATTCAACGATATATTTTAAATAATAAAACAAATGAAAATGGCATGGACAAAAATGAAGGGACCCTTAACCTAATATTTTGTTGCACAACCTTTGGAGGCAGTCACTGCAAACAGGCAATTTCTGTAGCTCTCAGTGGGATGTCTGCACCTGTCAACAGGTAGTTTGGCCTATTCTTCCTGAGCAAACTGCTCCAGCTGTCTCAGGTTTGAAAGGTGCCTTCACCAGACTGCATGTTTCAGCTCTTTCTGTAGACGTTCAATAGGATTCAACTCAGGGCTCACAGAAGGCCACTTCAGAATAGTCCAATGTTTTGTTCTTAGCCGTTCTTGGGTGTTTTATCTGTGAGTTTGGGGTCATTCTCTTGTTGGCGGACCCATGACCTGTGACTGAAACAGAGCTTTCTGACACTGGGCAGTACTTTTCGCTCCAGAATACCTTGACAGTCTTGAGATTTCATTGTGCCCTTCACAGATTCAAGGCTCCCCGTGCCAGACACAGCAAAGCAGCCCCAAAACATAACCGAGCCTCCTCCTTGTTTCACAGTAGGTATGGTGTTCTTTTCTTTGAAAGCTTACTTTTTACATCTGAACATAGAGCTGATGTGACTAGCCAAACGAGTCCTCCTGAGTCTTCTTCAATTGAGCCCACTGTCGCTCAAGTAGTGATGAATGGTGTGATCGGACACTGATGTATCTTGACCTTGGAGTTCAGCTTGTATCTCTTTGGAAGTTTTCCTTGGCTCTTTGTCTACCATTCGCAGTATCCTTCTGTTCAATCTGGCGTTGATTTTCCTCTTGTGGCTGGGTCCAGGGAGGTTGGTTATAGTCCCATGGACCTTCTTCTCGATAATATTTGGAACTCTACTCACAGGAACATCAAGCTGATTGGGCATGGTCTTATATCCTTTACCTTTAACATGCTTGTCTATAATTTTCTTTCTGATCTCCTCAGACAACTCTCTCCTTTTTTTTTTCTTCTCTGGTCCATTTTTGTCAGTGTGGTGCACATGATACCAAACAGCAGTTTCTGCTAAGCGTTGATGGGGAAGAAAGACCGTCATGCGGACATGGAGCTTAGTCAGACCTCAGGCAATTTTTTTTTTAATCAAAATGAATTTGGTGTTTAAATAATGGTTTAAGATGTTGTAGTTAAAACACAGAAGACGCTCTGCAAGTTTCTGTTACAACGGCTGCTCCGAGAACTCCTAAAACTCCTAAAACTCCTGGAAGTCTGATGTGTATTTCACCAACAAGAGGATTTGTTGAAATGAGAGAGGAACTGACTTTTGCTCCAAGAAAAAAAACAACAGTTGTACGCATAGCCTTTCAAAGTACACTCCATTTGACATGTACGCGTACACAGGGCGGCTGTGGTTCAGGTGGTAGAGCGGGTTTTCCGCTAATCGTAGGGTTGGCGGTTCGATTCCCGGCCCACGTGACTCCACATACCGAGGTGTCCTTGGGCAAGACACTGAACCCTGAGTTGCTCCCGATGGCACGTTAGCGCCTTGCATGGCAGCTCTGCTACCATTGGTGTGTGTGTGTGTGAGAATGGGTGAATGAGACGCAGTGTAAAGCGCTTTGGATAAAAGTGCAGACCATTTACACAGGCAGTCGACGAGAGCAGTAAAGGACTGAAGGACAACAACAACATGAACAATGCTTGGGCAATCTCTCGCCATGATTAGCACTCATACAAATCCTTATACACTAACTACCTTGAGAATCAACGGCCAAGGGGTCATGTTGCCACCTTGTGAAACATCTAAATAGTGCAAAAGAATTAAATGCGCACATACAACGCAAAATCGTATACAGAAAAATCGTACTCTGCTGATGACGAAATTTGCGTCACACGTACCGTATGCTGTTCCTAGTGTACGCGTAAAACATGAAGCTTACTTTCTACTTAAGTCTGCCCTCATATTCTAGCCATTAAAAAACGACTGCAGATTCGCCACACACATTCACAATGTCTCAAGAATCTATGTCTGTCTACTGCTACGGCAACACTCCGGAGACAGCCCCAGCGATGCCTGATGACCGCGCAGCACCGCTGGAACCCCACCCACAAACTTGTGACAACAGTTGGTTGGATAAATTTTGCATGGATTTGGGGTATCACAACATGACCTTCCTTACAATGCCATACCGCGCTGCTGTAGCAATAGCTGGAGCTGCGGCCTAGGCCGGGATTGATGACCCGGACAGTTGTATCCGCTCTGACGGCTTCAAAATCATAAGCGACTGTCGTGGTCCTTCTGGAACATCTCATCAACAAAAAGCTGAAAGAACTCTGTTTGGGCTGTGAAGTGGATCATCCGAGTCAGATTAGACCTTCGTGTTTGTTTGAACCCAAAAACCACCCAGAAAACTATTTGGGTAGGAAAAGAACAGACTGGAAAAGAATGCCCCAGACCTTTAAAACCCAGAAAATAGTAGCAGGTAACAGACCAGAGAGAAAGTAGAGACTTACCTACGGGTTGATATGCAGCAAACTGGCGGTAAAGGGGGATAAAAGGCTCGCGATAGGCCGTTGAAGAACAGGGAAAAAGATTACGAAAAACCAAAAAAATTCCTTAAAACATGTACTATGTAATCGTCTATATAAGGTGTAAAGATCCACAACGACCAAAGAGATTTAATCCAAATAGGCAAATGAACCAAGAGTGCAGCAGCAGACATCCAGCATTCAGTCGTTCACTCATTCCCTCCAATGTCCAGGAAAGTCCACGAAACAAGGTCAGTGAAGCATGTGGAAAGTAATCCTGTGATACAGGGTGCAAAAATTCAGCGTCCAAATGGCATAATCCAAAACGGTAAAAACGAACTAAAAGAAAATAATAAAAATACTGGAGAGCAGTGGCGGGCAAACACCCCAGCATACGCTCAACCAGGAGTGTGTTAATTAACTCACCATCCCCCAGCTAACAGTCTGGAAAACAGCACTATTTCAGCCAAAATATCATGCAGAAATATAGTGTAGGGTGCTAAGTCTGTGGTAGATATCACGCGCAGATTTATACATCAACATATCTCCAAACTGTTGAATCTGAGTCTTGGGACCACCATATAACCACCAATATCACCACCCTCTCTTACAATTGTGTCAATATCAGCGGGGGTTAACCCCATATTTGGTACTGTAGGATCAAATGAATGATATGGACGGTTAACTGTACCCTTGCCCACCTGGTGAGAATTTAAAACAGAGCCAAATGTTGAATTTGGAACTGGTTCTGGCTGTTCGTCTGGCATTGATCTCACAATGTTTAATAATTCTTACAGTGTACCATCTGTAGACTTCATTGTCTGAATTAAATAAGAGTAATGTTTCTGTGTTGCTGCCCTGTTCAAAAACAATTATTACAACAAAACTAAAACGACATACAGTGGGAATAACTGTTGAACACAGGGTATAAAAAACACACAGATATGTGAAATGATTTTTACAACTCATCAGAGTTTTTTTTAAAGCTGCTCGTTGGCTTGCACCACCATGCAAACGCTGCGTTGCTATCACTTGTTTAATCCAAATGCCTTGTTGTTGTAGTGTGGCCGTCACAGACTGCTTATAATCATCCTGCTTCTTCTCAAAGACGTCCAGGCGCTCCTTATCAATGTTAAAACATCTCTCAACGGCATTAATACGTCCCTCGGTGGCATTAAAATGTCCCAAACTGCTGTTTCTACATACACTGGCAAGCCATGGTAGACAGTGGTAAGGAAAAACTCTGAAAAGACATGAGAAAAAAACAATAAGAGGAACCCGACTCTTCTTCTGTGGTCATTTATTCACTAACTGTCAGAATAACTTCAACTCAGGCAAATGGATCAGTGTTTTTGACTGAAATTAGGAACGTCTGCTTTTTGATGTATAACTGCACGCAAGCTCCAGATATAGAAGTGTTTGATGATTCTGGGAAATACTCGTTAATTAAAGAACTTTCTTTTAATCGGAAGTTAACATTTTATCTTTAATGTTTTTGCAGGGTCAACAGGAGGAGGGATAACATTCAGATGGCAAGAGCCTGGAAAATGTAAAGGTTGTGTACTGCCAGTGAGTGCTATTATGTGGCCGATTTAAGAAATATGGTCACCATCGACCAATCATCACGAATCCAGTTCACTTAAAAGTAGAGTGATCGTGATCATCTCAAGGCTAACCAACGTTCTTACACATCCCTATTGGAATGGCATGGCCATTTCATTTTTTTCATTGGTTTGAGATCAAAGGATGAATCTGACATCCACTCTTGGTTTTAGCCTTCAGTGTCACCTGTGAAGACTGCATTTGTTGTTAAAAATGATAAGCCAACGTGAAGACCAGAGTTGTCTATAGGAGAAAAGCGCGCCATTTTGAAGCTGAGAAAAGAGGGAAAATCAATCAGAGGCATTGTACAAGCACTGGGCATAGCCAATATAATAATTTCGAATGTCCTGAAAAAGAAATAAACTACTGGTGCACAGAACAACAGACACTGAATGGGTTAGCCAAGGAAAACAACAACAACAACAACAACAACAAAAACAACAACAACATCTGATGACAGAAACATTGTGAGAGCTGTGAAGAAAAACCCAAAAACAACAGTGAGTGACATCACCAACAACCTCCACAGAGCAGGGGTGAAGATATCACAATCCACCATTCGAAGAAGACTTTGAGAAAAGAAATATAGAGGCCATACTACACGATGCAAACCACTCATCAGCAGTAATAATCCAAAAGCCAGATTGGAATTTGCAAAGAAATACAGAGCTGATCCACAAAAGTTCTGGAAGCAAGATTAACCTCTACCACAGTGATGGAAAGTGTGAAGAAAGAAAGGATGTGCTCATGATCCAAAACATACAGTGCATGGCTGCTTCTGGAGGCTCACTAATCTTTATTGATGATGTAACTCATGATGGCAGCAGAATGAATTCAGACATTTACATGGACATTTTGTCTACCAGTTTACAGAGAAATGCCTCCAAATGAACTGGGAGTAACGTTACCATGTAGCAAGACAATGATCCAAAACACACTGCCAACTCAACAGAAGACTTTATCAGGGGGGGAAAGTGAAATGTTTTAGGGGCCGTTTGCCCGACAACGTCTTCAACTAAAAACGGAAAAGTTTTTAAGCGGTTCGGCTGTTTGTTTACACGACAACGGCGTTTTTTGAAACTAGGTTTCACATTTTTGAAACTAGGTTTCCAAGTGCAAGTTTTTGAAAACAATGCCGTTATCGTCTCCGTGTAAACGTCCAAAAACAAGAATCTGTGAAAACAATGACGTCATGCGCACGTTTATTACGTCTGCAGGCATGCGCGCGAATACTTCAGAACAACACACGAGGCATCTATTTGCATGCATAATACAGTGTTTTTAGGCGTTTTCACAGATCCGTGTGAACAGGGATCGTTTTGACAACGTTGTCGTCTGTACACGCAACTTTTCAAAAACGCAAAGGAAAAACTTTTCTGTTTTTAGTACATCGTTGCCGTGTGAACATGGGCCTACCCTTAGTCGAGTCAGTTTGACCAAGTCAATCACGGGACCTTCACCCAACTGAACATGCATTTCAACTCCTGACACTCCTGACATGACTGAAGGGAGAAACCCACCAAAGCAAACAACAAGTGAAAGAGGCTGCGGTAAAAGCCTGGAAAAGCATCACAACAGAAGAAACCAACACTCTGGTGATGTTGATGAGTTGCAGGCTTAATGCAGTTATTACAAGCCAGGGTTACGCAAGCAAATATTAAGTGTTATTTACTTCAAGACTTATCTGTTTCTATACTTTTGCTCAGCTAAAAATTGGGTGGTCTGATACAAAAGGTTCTATGTTTTATGTTGTTTAACAAATCAATATGTAAATACCAGGAAATAAAAGCAGAAATCCTAAACTCTTGTCTCATATCCATCTTTTGATTTCAAACCAAAATGTCTGGTGTGTTGCACCAACAAATTAAATGGCCTTGCCGTTCCAATAGTTTCAGAGGGGACTGTATATTTTTCCACATTATACATGCTATATTGCCTTTTTGATTCAGCACTCTTATGAGCTCATTAGCAAAAATTCTGGAACTGATTTGTGTCCAAACCTGGTAGTTCCTCAGTGTGTTGTGGGAAGACTGTCTGCTGAGACTGGTGAACACAGATGGCATTATAGAAGCAATTAACTGTTGCAGTAATACTTGAACCCTGATGGCTGGACCCTTGTAGTTGTATTTATGATTAAAGATGATGATGATAATAATAATAATAATAATAATAATAATAATAATAATAATAATAATAACATTATCATCATCATCATACATTTAGGCTCATATTTTTCTGCTGTAAAATGTGACGGGGACAGAGACCACACATAAACACCTAAGAGGTCCATGTGGCCCTTCTGGTGTGCCAAACTCGGATCTGTCAACTTGTCTTAAGTGCTTGTGTGCACAGCTTGCAGGTCCCTACCAAAATGAAGCAAATGTTCCACCCAGTTGGATCCTTTTCATTCTTTTTTCCCCCAAAACAATTTTAGGTATGTTTCAAGAGTACAGTTTCATCTTTCCACAGTTACTGATGATTGCTCGTGATAAGGCATGTAGTCTCTGCTTTCTCCTTTCATTAAATTAACAAGCTAGTTTTGTTTTTACTGCTATAGCTGGTAAACTACTAGGTTACGGTTGTGGTATGGTGATATACTTATTCAGACCAACATTACATTACAACTTCGAGGTAAACTAAGCTTCGGCATCATACTAAGGTAATCCATTGTTTAGTCTGGAAATATGTGATTTAAATACAGTCGTTGTGGATCAGCTATTTAGTTAGATTACAGGCCTTTGGGGTTCAGGAACGGTCAACCCAGGGGACTAATGTGGCACATGGAGAGAAGAGTGAAGTAGACTGTTGGTCATAAGTCATAAACATTTTAAACGCATTTGTGACAGTCTTAATGCATCCATGTTTGTTCATTACGAGATTAAAATAGCAGTAAGATTTTTTTTTTTAAATACAGATTAAATGTAATAAATAAAAACTGACTTGTTGAAAAATTAACATATCTTAATTGTATTATTTATTTATTTATTTATTTATTTATTTATGTATTTATTTATTTATTATTTAATCCCCTACTAAATGATCACCCTTGTATTATTTACTTGAACAAGTGGGGAAATGAAAGCTGCTTCCCTTCTGCCGTTCCTGCTTTATTAATCTAATAACTGACTTCGAGTTGCGTTCTCTTTTTTGTATTATTTTTACTTGACTAAATTGTGTAATTGTAAGGTCAAAATTAGTGTTTTTCCTCCATTCGACCTGTAACGCAGGGGAAATAAAATAGAGGTCTTTTCAGCAGAGTGTCCACTAGCTAGAATGTCCTAATGAAATTAATCTCAAATGATTTAGCACCATTGATTAATTTATCAATTCACCCGTGAATTCCTTTCTACAAATGTAACTTTATGGCTCGTCGCATGTGATATGAGTTCCAATTGATTGTTAGGTTGCAGATTCTGGAGCAGATTAATTCGGTTTTGGCTCGGTCTTCATTATCCCGATTTCGATAATTTATCAAACTCCCTTCCACCCCCACAGGCTCATTACGGCGCTAATGAGCCGCCGCCGCTCCGTGACACCCGGCCCCTGCGTCTCGTTAAGGAAATAGCTCTTCAACTGCTGATTATTTTATTTGGAATCATAATTATATTGCTTTGGGCCGAATCACGGTCTAATCGAGGCCCCGTTCCGAGGGCAGCGCTCCTAATTGAAGCATGAGCATGCGCTACCTGCATCCCTCTCTTTCTTTTTCCCTATGAGGTAAGCACACACACCACGCAATCCCCCTGCACGAGCGCGCGAATCTAATTCGTTAAACTGACGTTTCTGCAGGGGCACGATCGATTTGCTCTTTAGAAATTCTCTAATTGAGTGCCTCGCAAATAACTTGCGCTTGCAGGGACTTGGAGAGAAAAGGTTGTCACATAGGCTATATACATATATTCATACATACACAGATGCATACATACACACATACATACATCAAAAAAAAAACATCCACGGTTCAACAACTCCCTGTCTGCTTCCCCGGCTCCGGCAAGAAAGAAATTCTCTCAGCTCTGAAGCGCGTGCAGTGTTTTACTTGTGCGGCTTTATTAAAGTCGCTCCTCATCTCTAGGGTGCGTGAAAATGTCTACTTTCCGCCCAGATGCGCTGCATTGACTTGCATGCCGCGAATTTATTTGTCTATTTTTATTTATAGGCTGCGCGAGATTGATGTGCTCTTGTGCGAGGAGAAGTGTGACTCAGCTCTGATTCACTACCAATTACACTTCCCGCATCCACACACACACACACACACACACCCCAATATAATTTATGTGCAGGTTTTCATGATTAAATCGTTAACCAGTGTTGGAATAATAATAATAATAATAATAATAATAATAATAATAATAATAATAATAAAGATTTTGGTGTTGCTAGCCTTGTGCCCCTTTTATTACAGTAGCCTAGCCTATATGAATCCTACCTATTTTATGCCAAAATATTATAGACTACAGTAAGGAAGATGACCTACGAATCCCTCCTTTAGAGATTCAACTGACGTTTTTAATTAATTTTATAGATAAATGTCACATTATTATTATTATTATTATTATTATTATTATTATTATTATTATTATTATAGCTGTGGTTGTTACTAGATAGGTAGGTATTAAGTCCTATCGCTCTTATTTATGTTTTGTTATCTCACCTGCAGGAGCCTATAGGGCACCCTTTAATTTCTCATTATGTGTACAGCGATAAAAACAGTTTTTTTCCCCCCGCAATACATTTAATGAAAGAATTTTCTTTTTCTTTTTCTTCGCGCTTCAGAAAGAAAGCCAGTAATCTCCGTGCAGCTTTCAGGTTCTGGCATCGTGTTCAGAAATGCAATCTGTACACTTTTGCACGAGGTAAACACACAGAATGAATTGCATTAGAGGCAGCCAATGTAATCGCAGCGAGGCTGTTGTGTACCTGCTCCCGGCTGTGCGCAACCATTTAAACCCTATTTATTAGGGAAAAATCACTCGAACCGCTACGGAAAATCCTTTACCGCTGAATAAAGATACCAGAAGAAAGACTGAAAGAAGAAGACTGGCAAATTTAACACGAGGGTCGGACGCAGTTTGCTTCTGATTGATATTTTTGTCCTCTGAGTAATATCTCTCTGCGAGCGATTCTCGGTTTCTGTGAAAGCGTCGTTAAGCGTCTGTCGTCGCGTTTTAACCGGATAATTATGACCCGCGCTGAGAGCAATTCACTTTGTACAGCTATAAAAAAAAATAATAATAATAATAAAAATAAAAAAAAAGAGGCGCGAACTATTGAAAAGTCGTAAAAACGAAGTGTACCATCAATCAAGCGACGATTTGGGGCACGCACTTAAATAATGCGATCATTTAAAATCACTCAACACAATTTTTATTCCTTCTTAACACATAAATTTTTTTCAGACTATCATGCTAACATATGCATAAAGCCTCGCTTTCGCTTTATTGCGCTTTTAGCAACGCATGCACTCCGTATTTATGTCTCGTTCCCTCCACTGAGTGCGCAATGCAACGTTTTTTCCCCTCGCCAAAAAGCCGGAGAGAAAACAAGAACATACCCACAACTCTTCCCTCACACACCGTCTTTGCCGCTTCGCTGACATTTTGGTTTATCAATACACCGGATCCAGTCTCTCCCCTATTTTTACCGCATGGTTTTGTTTGTGTGTGTGTGTGTGTGTGTGTGTGTGTCATGAGTCCTAACAAATTGTGAGAGTATTCTCGCTTGGACACCTCCATTGTGCACCATTAAGAGGCGTAATTCACAAAGGAGCTCTCCGTTCCTGTCTGCTTTTCGAGTAGGCTTATATTTTTTGCAGCATTTTTTATTTATTTATTTATTTTATTTTTTGTAAAATTATAATATTTCAAGCTCCACTCACTGCTCTAACAGTTTGCTTGTTTGGCCTGAACAGGCAGACTTCGCTTTGCATGAAAGGAATAACTTTAATTCCGGAGTAATTTACATAACAAACACAATCAATCAAATTGTATATTTCAATTTTGGGTTATTTCACATAGCCTAATAATTCACCTCCCTTTCATTTATACCGACCTCGGCTGATGTTCGGAGTACATTAGTAGCCTATAACTAGTAGCTAGATTGGGCACTAATTACATAAAAGCCTGATAGTCTTTATTGCGTCTAAAATGCGCAAGTCGTAATAATAATAATAATAATAATAATAATAATAATAATAATAATGTGAATAATATGGAGGTAAGAGGATGCTTATTTACTCTTTCTATCCGTAGACAGCGAGTATGTGGGTGAGTGTTTTAAAAGAGGTCGAAGCTTTGCCGTAATCGGTCTGGAATTTGGAAGTTGGGATAAAAACATAATAATCAGAAATGGGAAGAAATGAACGCATGTGAGTGGCTGACATGGGCCGGCTTCAAAAGCTGATTGGCTCTCATTTGAAGCCGCTTACGGGGCTCTGCAACTATTAAGCACCTCCCCGTTCTCTAAAGGGCATTATAATGCAGGGGACCTCCTTTTTAAAACCCCAATATATATATACATATATTAAATTGGTTAAAATCACAGAGTGATTTTTTGAGGAAAATAAACCATCACCCTCGAGCGGCGCACGATGCTCTCACACGTCGACCTGCTGGACGCGCGGCTCGGTGAGTACCTGTTGTAAAACTACGCTTTGAGGACCTTCTCTCTCAACCTCGCTCTCTCCGTCGCTCTCTCTCCTTCAGCAGTGAAAACTGACAATTTGCTCCTTGTTTAGTTCTAATACAATTTAAAGTGATCTAATTTACTTGAAGAAAATGTAATCATCATTATTAGATTACGGTGTAATTTAAATATATTGATGCCACTGAATGGAATTAGACACCGTAATTGAGGGGTGTGTGCACTCCTCCCGTATTCTTCGTGTTTTGTAACAGCCTAACAACAGGCGTGATGCTTTCGACACACTCCAAGTTAACTTCTGTGCGAAAACTGTGCGGTTTACCGTTAACCCGTCCCTGTTAATAAGATTGTGGGAGATCTTTCTATCCGCCAAGCGGGCGGGAACCATGAGTATATTTTGACACACGTGTGTGTGTGTGTGTGTGTGTGTGTGTGTGGGTGTGTGTGTGTGCCTTGCAGGGATGAAGGATGCCGCGGAGATCCTGGGACACAGAGAGGCACTAAAGTGCAGACTCGGAGTCGGTGGCGGGGTGTCTGAGCCCGGACATACCGGAGAACTTGGCCCGAGTCCGGAAACCCTAGAAGGCGCGACCCATCTTCCCGGAGACGAGCTCGGTAACGTTGGATCCAAAGAGCAAGAGAAGCAGCAGCAACAACAAAACCAAAATTCTGCGCAATCCGTAAGTCAGCAAACGCAGAAACAGAAACGACACCGGACCCGTTTTACACCTGCGCAACTCAACGAGTTAGAACGCAGCTTCGCCAAAACCCACTATCCCGACATCTTCATGCGAGAGGAGCTCGCGCTGCGCATCGGCCTGACGGAATCGCGCGTGCAGGTGAGTCAGTTTAGAAATGTTCAACATTTGCCAGTTTAAATGTGGAGGTAATCACAACAACAACAACAACAACAATAATAATAGTAATAATAATAATAATAATAATACAGTTATGAAAACAATGCTATTAATAATAATAATAATAATAATAATAATAGCATTGTTTTCATAACCGTATTATTATTATTATTATTATTATTATTATTATTATTATTATGTGACAGATAAGAGATTGATCTATTATATAAGAAAATAACGTAAATATATTTTCACAATCAAGTTCAACTGAAACAATCAAAGAGAAAAAAAAACAACCGAAGAAAGAAAGTTTCGGGCCTTTTCTTCTTTTGAACAGTTCTTCGAATTACCAACCCTCCAGTTCGTTCAGAGAAGCAGTAGGCTATGATTTGATCGACGAACAATAATAATAGGCCTAGAGAAAATCCAATTTCTCAATCGGCAACGCCTGAAACGTGTGAAACCCAGGACCGCTGTGTCTATACCTGTACAGCAGTGTGTCTCCGTTATCAAAAGGTGGAGGAAAATGTTAATCCCAATTCGCGCAGGAAAAAAGAGAGCAGCTAATCCATGTTTGATTTTAAAGTAACCCAAAATATTCCTGCGATTTTTATTGCAATAACGTGTTGGACACTCCGGGTTTTTTTTTCTTGTTCGTTTGGGGAATATAACATTTAGAATAAATCAATGAACAACGTAAGATACATTGTGTTTTCGAAATGATGGCCTGGCGTTGCATATGACATTCCGCGCTTGTGTTCATATTCGTTAAGAACTTCACATTAATGTAAAAAAAATTATGTTAAAAATTTATGATAAATCGTATAGGTCTCTCATCAATCCAGATTTTTAAAGCAATACGTGATTCGTGTTTTGTGATTCGTCAGCTCATTGTCGTGTTAAATAGCAGTTGAGGTGTTCTTAATCACCGGAGCATATCGCGTTATTAATCGATATTAGGCTTGAATTCCTTCGCGTTAACCTAAAGTTCATTAAATATGCATAGACATTTCGAGCTCGCGGATGCTATAAAAACCCAACCAGTTATTATCCACTTATTCCAGTATTATTCATTACTCTCACAGGCTTATTAATCACAATGTGAAACCATGCAAACGTCCAAATAATAATCTTCATAATTACCAGACCCCCAGATGGGATTTGCTTGTTTTCTTTAAGCTTAGCCTCACTATTGTAAATTCGTTAGAATAGGCGTGCCAAGTCGTCTGCAAAATTACGAAAGTTTAGGCTACAGGACGAGGTACAAGTTTGTAGCTATTCCGTGTTAGCATGTATCACCGAAATCGTTAAACGTGTTAACGTGCACCTATAATACAGTTGTTGTTGTGTTGTTTTTTTTTTTTTACCCCTTCAGAAAGAGATTTGCGAAACGATGACGCGCACAGTCATCTCAATAAACTAATCACTCAATTAATAGCGATTCAGCAGCATTCGCGACCTGGAAACAAACCTGTCACCTTTCACATACTGCGGAGAGGATGTGCGCGGTCGTTCTTTCTTTCTTTTTTGTTGTTGAAATATTTAAAATGTCCATCTAAAGTGCAATGCGTCTCAGGCGGGATTTAACGGATTGCTGCGCGAGTGTCACTCTAATCTGTTACCCTATTTTTTAATCCACTAAACGGGCGGAAACCGTGAGTGTAATATGTCATTTTCTCTTTTTCCAAACCATTAAGTTCCCATTAATCACTGCGCACAGCTCGTGAATGAGGTCTCTATAAACCTCAAGCGCGGAAATAAACACATAGCAAGACAGTCCATGATAGTGCTTTTAGACACACGAGGCATTAATTAATGGCCTCGGCGGTAGGGGTTCATAATGGATAGCGCCAAGCAGCGTTCGTTTCAGTTTGACTATGGGGGAGAGCACCTACACAAACAGCGCACAACGGATCTGCGTCTACTGTCTAAGTCTTATATATCTGAATTTCAAGATTCTATAATCTGCATAGTCGGTTGTTATGAAATAGCAATAATATAAATATTTAGATTTAGGACATTTAGGCTGATTTCGAGAGTCAATTTAGGTAACATTTATTTAACTGTGCGTTGAATTTGCGCCACTTGTTCGTGCCAATAATAGCCTATCTATTTTATAATTAAAATAAAACAACTGTGTTTACGTAGCACCAATCGTACCTTTAAGATGCTGTGTAATGTAGTGTAGTGTGTAAATCCAGTGTGTATTTATTTCATTTGCTTTGGAGTTTATTGATTTTTTTTTTTGGTTGTCTATTCTGTTTTTGTTTTTGTTTTTGTTTTTTTGCGTGTAATATTTTGTGTAAAATAATAGAGGTGGAGCTAACGAACAGCAATAATTCTGTTTATAAAGTTATTTCATATAGCCTAATGACGATTTACAAAGAGCCAGCACAATCAACCAAAATAGCTTTAATACAAGACACAAACGGTAAAATAATAATAATAATAATAATAATAATAATAATAATAATAATAATAATAATTAGAATCTGAGGATCCGACACAATACACAGAGGAATCGCAACGAAAGAGAGTGCATTATAGGCTAAAGGGCGCAGGAAAAGTGAGCAACCTAACCTTAATCGTTATTTTAAAAAATTAAGTTGTTTCGTGAGTATTCTTAAAAGTTTGCAGTTGTGAGAGACCATTAGGCTATTTTCAGAAATATGAGGTGTTTGGTTTGGTTGTCGCAGGTTTGGTTCCAGAATCGACGCGCCAAGTGGAAGAAGCGCAAGAAGACCACAAACGTGTTCCGCGCGCCTGGCACTTTACTTCCTACTCATCACGGTTTACCGCAGTTTTCTTCGGCAGCAATTAACGACAGCCTGTGCTCGTTTCACGCAAACGATACGCGCTGGGCTGCAGCCGGGATGCCGAGTGTCTCTCAGCTCCAACTTCCTCCGGCGCTCAGCCGCCAGCCTGCAATGGCGCAGTCACTGTCGCAGTGCAGCTTGGGGGGCGCGGGCCCGGCGACGCCTGGTTCCATGGGGCTCTCCAACATGGCGTCAAACGGCTCGGCCCTGCAGTCGCATCACCTATATCAGCCCACGTTTCCGGGCATGGTGCCCGCGTCACTCGCTGGCCCGACAAGTGCGAGTGCCTCCACGCAACTTTGCAGCTCGTCATCGACAGATAATGACATGTGGCGCGGCACGAGCATCGCGTCACTGCGCCGCAAAGCGCTCGAGCACACAGTCTCAATGAGTTTTACTTAATGGCGCGCGTGGGTTCCGAATATGTTCTACTGACGGTTCGTCTTCTTTTACACCATATTTTTCCTCCCATATTTTCTCTTCAAATTTTTTGACCTACTGTCTGCCTATCTATCGATCTTTAAGGCAATTTATTCAGGCCTATTATTTGGGACTTTTTTTTTATTTTTCACCAAACACGCTGCACATAACAGACAGAATGTAACGCACATATCTGCAATATTCGACACAGGACGCTACCTGCCTTGTGAGGTTTTATTTATGAAAACAAATACTTGCATATTACGGACCACGAATCTTTTTTTAAAACAGTAAATAAGTAGGAGAATGAAAGGGCAACTGGTGTAAAAAGAGAAGAAAAAAAATCAAGAATAAACGTCGAATGCATGCGTGGACGGCTATATCCGATAAGGGGAAATTTATTATTTATTCTATTTATTATTTATTTTAAAAAGATCATTTTACGGTTATAGTCTATGCTGTTCTACAGTATGTTTTGTGTAGATAAAGCATTTTAAATTGCTCTAATTTGGTCGATTTGTGATATGTTTTAGGTTTGTCTGTGCGTAATCCCAATACAGATTTCTTAAATTTCTTAACTGTTATATGCTTTCCTGAACATATTTATATCGAATAATTGTAATGTCAAATAAAATAATTTTGAATGTCATCTCGTGAACGCCAAGCCTATTTTGTAATTTGTCCACGTGAGGTGATAATTAGGCACAAATACATTGTCTGTATTTGAAGTTTTAAATATATTAGCTTTGTTAATAGTTCAGTCCATACAATATATGAATAGGCCTACAAATAGCACTCTCAAAATCTCTCCCTGGATTGAAGTCTCAAAAGAAGTTGCTTGTAAATTTTGCTTAATCTTTTTTTGGGGTACACAACCGCTGAAATGGTTGGAAACAATATATATATATTTTGCATATCTATGTATGAAAAAAATGAATGAAACCCCAAAAATTAGTACAGTATTGTAGATTATTCAAATGACTGACGTTGTACAACGTTAAAATGATGCTCATAACAATAATAACCAGAAAACCTCTTTCATATTCAGAGATTAAAATGTTATGCAATAACAAGGGAAAAAATAAGATAGAGATAAACAAAGTGTATTATTAATCATTTTAATAATTTAAATGTTTTATGTTTCCCTAAATGCTAAGTTAAGCATCTAAATATAGGTTAACTTTGAGCTATATATTATTTACATTTTATGGTTGTGAAAATATTTACATGGTATTAGTATAATGTTTGTCGGGAAAA
The DNA here is from genome assembly GCF_023375685.1 of Ictalurus furcatus. Lineage (NCBI taxonomy): Eukaryota > Metazoa > Chordata > Actinopteri > Siluriformes > Ictaluridae > Ictalurus > Ictalurus furcatus. Next base: position 832,644 of record NC_071272.1, read on the forward strand.
GCAAAAGTTACATGGCATCGAATGCTAGATTTTATTTGCCTTAAACTTTTTACACAGTCAAAAATTTATTCAAAGGAAACTAGTTCTTTTAATTTTTTTTTTTTTTTTTTAAATAAAATGGTTAAGCACAAGAATACTAGCTCTAATACTTCACAAATGAAATTCTTAGCAATGGTGAGTGATTGAATAACATTCTTAAAAATTGTTGCTTGATGATAACCATTGCTGTACACAAAATACACTAGCAGTCATACCTTTAGCTCAATAGAATGTATGTAATGGGAATGAATGAATGCTTTTTGAAAACTGAGTGCTTTCCTGATTTTATATATTTGCTAGTTTTCTAAGAAACGTATATTCTTTAAAGCCTTTGAATTATTATTATTATTATTTTTTTTTTACACATAAATGAGTTACTGGTCTTAATAAGGTGTTATGGCACCACAACGCAACAGATTCAATGTGTCTTGGAATACATTCTAAAATTCTCCGTAACTGTCCTGGAGAGATTCTTCCAAAAGATATTTTGTCAGGTGATTGTCCGAGCATTGTCTAGCAAGTTAGTCCAAAATCTCCCATAGGTATTTCATTGAGTTGAAATCTGGTGATCTCAAAAGCCATTATTTTCATACTCCTCAGACCATTCAATAACCCCATGTGCAGTGTGGATGGTTGCATTTTCCGTCTGAGGCGAGACCACTTCCATCAGGACAGAAATCATATGATAAAGGTGATCAATCATTTCAAATCAAAGCGTGTATGTGTATGAGAGAGTCAGGAGTATAATAGAGGGATTAGATAATGTAGTCTGATGACATTTTTTTGCAAAACAGATGTGAGACGATATTACATGAATATTAGAATTTGTCTCAGTACCTGGTGAGTTAATTAGCTTGTGGAAATGCAAGGGCCATTACTCATTAGCTGATTTGTCACATGCTATTGAGGGAGGTGAACACTGACCCACCTTGCCTGACTTTTCATTTCACCCACAATGCAGTGTGGTACCATGTAGAGCAGGGTAGGTGGTGACTGCTTACTTACAATTTGTTTCCCTTAATAAATTTGTTTCCCTGAATAATTGAAATCTGTCAGAAAAAGGTTTGGAGTGTGAATTCTGTGTGCTTGTGCAGGTTATGAATGAAAACGTATTATACAACAGTTAGTTCTGTTGGTTCTGGTCCACTAATTTGATTGGACAAGCAGCATTCCGAGAGTGCTGCTGTTTAGTATAACAGCACTGTTACTGTACATTTCATTGTTTGCATCACTCCGCTTGTGTATGTGCGCTACATAAAATTCCAATTCTAGCAACAGTTCATTAAATTGAAACTGTTACTACACTTAAGAGCTGTCAGTCAGTCTATGTGTTGCATGGCGACACACAACAGTCTATCCTGCTTTGGTTGCTTTGAGAACTACTTTCACTGATGAAGCAAAAATAAACAAAATATTTGGCCATATGTGTCTAAAATGTCAGTTACTCTATATAAATTTCTTGCTTATAAAAACAGTTGTATAAAAGCAATATCACACCCGAAACTGTGCTGTTGTACTGAATATCAGCATCGCTGTGATTACCTGCGGCAATAGTGTCTGTGACCAAATCACAGAGGTGCTGATGTTCAGATTAGCAGTCTTGCTCATGCAATATTGCTTATACTTGAGTTAATTGATCAAATAATGATACTCAGCGACTTAAAATGATAAGCAGCTAAACAGAATAGATATCGTAGTAAAATCTTTATTGGGTTTGTGTTCATAACATACCAGTTCACATGTCAGACTTTACACTTTCCTGATTGACATTTAATATAATGAGTATTTAACACATTTGGAAAATAAAATGTCCCATCATAAATATATATGCTAAATAATTTGCTTTCCAACACACAAAACCTATGGAAGTTTTAAACATTTCTTAAAATATTTTTTCCCTGACTATTTAGGGAAAAGGTCAATCCAAATTTCCATAGATGACATAAATATTACATAGTTTTGTATAATATTAATCAATTAAAAATGAGTTTAAAACTACTTTTGGCAACAGCAAATTGAAACAAATGCTACCACATAGAGCATTTTAAATGAAATGTAGCCAGCACAATTATTTTTTTTTACAATAATATAATTCCTTTTATAGTGAGCAAATTATGTGAATTTGTCTCTTAAATTCCTCACATATCTGTGTGCACCACCACACAAAATCTAATAATAGTAATAATAGTAATAATAATAACAAGAGGAAGAAGAAAATGAAGCGGAGATATAACTGCAAGCAGCAATTATGGGGCCAAGGACTAAAGAGGCAAAGTAAAGAGATAAGCAAGCATGATTTTAGTATGGTCATGATTTTATGATAAACCACTCAACAGTTAAAACCTGACGGTGCTTGTTTTTCTGCAGTACCGTAGGTACCGTTTGTGATGAAGCTACTGAGCTTGCAATTCTTCCGGAACTGATGGGGGCAGCAAATACATGTAAGTGTTTTAGTCGGTCCAGAAGTGGTAAAGAAGAAGAAGAACGCCTACAGGCACACGGGAAAAACTACAGAAGATGGCGACAGTTTTAGCTCCGCCCTGACTGCTTGAGAGGAAAGATGGAAGGAGTCAAATATGGAAATACTTCGCATTTGAGGCGGATGACAACAAACATATAATTGATTGAATCTCGGATGCATTTAAGGGAGGCTCATGCTCACCAGGAACTCACCAGGAACACCTGTACACCTGCTCATTTATGCGGTTATCCAATCAGCCAATCCTGTGGCAGTAGCACAATGCATAAAATCATGCAGATACAGGTAAACAGCTTCAGTTAATAAATAAAACAAATTGCAGCTCATTAATCGTAACACAGACGCTTTGATCCCGACAAAATAATTTGTTACTAAAATCTACTAAAACAAATATAGATAACATCATATAACAGTTTGGGTGGTGTTTTCTACAACCGGACATTCAGCGGGGAAATTATGAGACAGAAGATGTGGTTTAATGCTGCTGACTTCTCTGCAGTTATGAGTGAAAACCTCCAAATACTGTAATTACATCTCTCTGCAGAATCCAAAAGTCCAGGGAGACGAGAATACCGGAAAGACACCCAAAATGGAGCAATGTCATATTAAACCACAGTCTCGTGCTGCCCTCTACTGTTGCAGAGTTATATAGCAAGTATATTTCCTTAATTGAATATTAGCAGTAATCACGTCCACTGCATTTTCGCGGCACTCAGCCCCCCTCACTGTTTTGTACCTTCACATGCCTTGAATTGAGCCTGAGACTCACAATCACAGATATCTGAGAGGAAACAAAGCACACAACTTAGTAAAGATTAATAGCGTTTTTGATGGTATTGATTATATTAGGATTGACTCAGCGGTGACGCCACCAGTCACAGTTAACCTGCGTAGGAACAAATCAGAACTAATGCATTGTATAAAGTCCGTGACAGGGACTTTCACGTTGGGTTTAGAGAGAGTGGATTCGCTAAATTAGAAAGCAGACTGGATGTATCAAGAAGGCATGAACATTTAAAAAATAGATTATCTTTTGTTATAAAATTTATATTACCTGGTGATGTGTTTGGTAATAATGCATTACAAAGAAGGACATAACTCATACAAAAGGGGGATACGTCATTAGAGAAAAATAAATGACAGTCTATCCAAAATCCGTTTAATAGTCGATTCAATAATATTTTCTCATACCTTTTGTATTATATGATATTGTCTGAAGAGAAGATCCAGTGTAAATAAGTCCAGTGAATATAAAAATTCTACACACCCCTTTTAAAATGGCAGGTTTTTGTGATGTAAAAAATGAAACCAAGATAAATCATGTCAGAACCTTTTCTATTTTTATTGTGAAATTTTAACCAATTAATTAAAGTGAAAAACAATAAAAAATCATTTTGGGGGTGGGGGGTAGAGAGACATGTACAAGAACCTGGTTGCATAAGTGTGTCCACCCAATACTTAGTCAAGGCACCTTTAGATTTTATCATAGCATTCAATCTTTTTGGGTAAGTCAAACAATTTGGCACATTTTGCAGTATTTTACCATTCTTCCTTGCAAAAGCATTCAAACTCTGGCTGGGCATCTCCTGTGCACAGCCCTCTTCAGATCACATCACAGATCTTTGATTGGATTTTAGTCTGGACTCTGGTTGTAATATGAGGAAACTTTTTTTTTTTTTAATTAAACTTTTGAATTTTAACTTTAGGTTGTTATAAAAAAATAAATAAATAAAAAACCTCAGGGATGGTTAGTTTTGGTTACAAAAACTTAATTAACAATAAACCCTACAGGAAATGTTCCTAGAACATTATTATTTGGTTCCCCAAAAAATAACCAAACAGGAACCATATGCAAACGTTAGGGGAACATTCTGGGTTTGCTGGGGGTGGGTTGTGGGATAAAAAATAAAACGTCAATCGTCTTTCTATCTGACCTGCAATGTGAATATAGCCCAACAGGGGGCAGCAACACACTTTGGGAAGGACTGTTGTTCATATTTTTATACCTACAGCTTTACAATGGAATCGGCTCACACAAAGCTTGGTCAATATGCGTTGCCTGCATTTGTACAGGTGTCACTGAGACGATGTCACTCGCTTTGTGGAAAAGAGGACAGAATGTGGATCATGTGGAGAGAAGTATGCAGATAGTAATCAATGAAGTGGAAAATGGGGAAATAACTGTCTGTAGAAAAAAAAAACCCCACGTTATATGTTTTTCAAAGAAGAAAATTCCAAATATTAAACTAAAACTTTATGATCAAGTATTAAAACAAGTCCCAGTAATAAGGTTCTTGGGGGTATGGATGGATTCAAAGCTTACATTTACAACACATATACAGAAAGTGAAAGGGGAATAAATATTTTAAGATGTCTGGAAGGGGTAGATTGGGATGCAGCTCGACAATCATTAAAAAGAGTATATTGTGCATTGATAAGACCAATAATAGATTATGGCTCTAAAGTATATAGCTCGGCATCAGTATTAGCGTTATGGAAAATAGGTGGCATACAATCTCAAAAAATTCAAGAATAGAATGTGGGGCATTTAGAACATCTCCTATATCAGTGATACAGGTGGAAATGGCAGAGATGCCATTAGAAATTTAAGATAGCGTATTGGGGTTCACTGAAGGGGCATGTAGATAAAAATGTTGGGAACATGAGTATGTAAATTCAGGTAGCTTTGGATGGAAGGCTGATAAAGAAGCCAAGAAAATAGGAAGGAAGAAGGTATGGTAATGTGGTGTGGTGATTTTAATGCACATAGTGTAATCCACAGAGCTCCCTGACCGCCAAACGGGACCTCAGCTTCTCTGGGAGACCCCATCACGCCCTCTACAGCCCCAAGGACGACACCAACACCCGAGCACATCACACCACCACCCCTTTTTCCACCCACACACTCACACTGCCGAATAAAACTCTCCACGTTCTGCACCTAAGCGGCCTCCTGTGTGTCTGTGCTCAAACATCGCAGTCTAAGCTCGCTGCACGTTATAAAATCTAAAATACGTCACGCTCAATCTGCAGTGAAGTCTCATCTCCCTCTCTCTCTCTCTCTCCCTCTCTCTTTCCTTTTCTCTCTCTCTCTCTCTCTCTCTCTCTCTCTCTCTCCCTCTCTCTCTCCTTCTCTCTCTCTCTCTCTCTCTCCCTCTCTCTCTCCTTCTCTCTCTCTCTCTCTCTCTCCCTCTCTCTCTCTCTCTCTCTCTCCCTCCCTCTCTGTACCATGTTGTGGTACGCATTATTCTGTTCGACATTGAATAGTAACGTAATCCCAGCTTTAATGGATGTAAAGAACAGTTTGACTGTTCAAACAAATAATCAAATAGATAAAAAGATATCGTAAATAACTTTTTAATGTTGGTCAACTTTTAAACAAAAGTTTCATAGATTGATTTCTCAAATAGCTTTGTAATGTAGACCTACTTTAAATAATAATTATCAGTGATTACAAGTAATAGTGTATATTCATTTTGGATTAAACGAATCAACTCTCATGATTTTGGATTCTGTGTACAGTGGTATCTGTTACACTCATTTGTGTTAAGGACAAACAGGTTTTATTAAATATATTGCATGCTATGTTAATGGCATTTATTAACAGCAATTGACTGCTATATTATATCTATGACGATCACTAATTCACTCACAGGGATCCTCTGATTTGGTCTGAGCACACCACACCGTGTTTAAAGCAAGTGTTTAAATGAACGAATAAACAGTAACTCTGTAATTCAGATTGTGAGCCAAAGTAATCAAATCTGTTTAATTTTCACTCCAATGGTAAAATTTTTCATTGATGAATTTCACAAATTAAATATATTCAGTGAACGTTGGTTAAGGGGAAAGTTTCCGATTCAGGTAGACACATAAACGCGACACACCCAGTCATGCACACAAGGACTTACATGCTATAGTTTTGCACATTTACAATCACAAGCTAACAGAGCAAGTTTTAGCACAATATTATAACATATCTACTTTATAGTGTGTGATGTTCTGCACTCTCATTTCTTTTTCTGCATTTCCTGGAAGAAGTCATTGCAGGCCACAGTCAGTGCTGCCACCAGTACCACAAATTCATTAAAATCAACTTCATTGTCTTTATTGGAGTCAAGATCATTCATAATCTTCTCCACGAGCATAGGGTCCTTCTGTGACTAAGAGAGACAGAGAGAGAGAGAGAGAGAGAGAGAGAGAGAGACAGAGAGACAGAGAGAGAGACAGAGAGAGAGAGAGAGACAGAGACAGAGACAGAGAGAGAGAGAGACAGAGAGAGAGAGAGAGGGAGAGAGACAGAGACAGAGAGAGAGAGACAGAGAGAGAGACAGAGAGAGAGAGAGAGGGAGAGAGACAGAGAGAGAGAGACAGAGAGAGAGAGAGAGAGGGACAGAGAGAGACAGAGAGAGAGAGACAGAGAGAGAGACAGAGAGAGAGAGAGAGACAGAAACAGACAGAGAGAGAGAGAGCAAGAGCAACAGATTATTTATTCGTTTTCTTTGTGGCAATAATTGGTCAAATGTCAACCATAACAGAATATGAATAAATATTTCGAATTGAACAGATAATGCACGCTAGACTGATATGAATACAGATACCCATAAAGGCTACAGGAAACTGGACAGTTGAAGGTTAGAAAAAAGAGGGCATGATGTTCCACTTTCATTAAGCTCACTAAATAACTCTCAACCACTTAGTAAACTATGTTGTGCTACACTCAAAAATGTTAAAACTACTACAGTGCCATGAAAAGTATTTGCCCCTTGATTATTTCTTCTATTTTTTGACATATTTGTCACAATTTTTCAGATATAAAATATAATTAAGATAAAAAAACAACCTGAGAAAACGTTAAATACAGTTCTTAAATGATTAATTTGTTTATTGAAGTTTTTTTTTTAAAATATCTAACACCAACTGGCCTTGGAAAACAATCGCCTCCTTAATTTCTCAATCAACCAACTTTAACCTAATTTAATTGAGAATTGTGTTCAGTTCAGACTAAACACACCCAGGTTTGGATTACTGCCAGTCCTGTTGAATCTAAACATTACTTAAATAAAACCATTTCAACAATGTGAAGTAAGCTAAAAGGTCTCAACAAGCAGCACACTATGCCACTATCAAAAGAAATTCCTTTCCAAAATTGATGGGACCAGGATCTCTGTAGACCCTGGTCCCATCAAAATCCTGAAGGTGGATACCCGGCATCAGTCCATGATCTGAAGCAATTGGTTTATGCAACAAGACAATGATCTGATGCACAAGAACAAGTCCACCTCTGAATGTCTTAAACAAATGGAATGTAAACGAAATTAAGGTTATGTAGTGGCGCAGTCTAAAGGTCCTGACTTGAACGCCACTGAAATGCTGCGGGAGGACCTTAAACGGGCAGTCCATGTATGAAAGTCAATTCTGCAAAGAAAAGTGGGCCAAAATTCCTCCACAGCAATGTGAAAGTCTGCTCTCTAGTTATTGGAAGCTTTTGATTGGAGTTATTGCTGCTGAAGATGGTGTAACCCGTTATTAAATTTAGGGGGTCAATTTTATTTTTTCCCACATGGATGATACAAATGTTACATGACCTTTTTTCTTTAATAAATTAAATGATCGATTTAAAAGTCTGTTTCCATTTTGTAGGGGAGCCCGCTATGTACCCGAGGCTCTTGTGTTCAGAAGATGTTCCTGGAATGCTAGGTCGCAGTCAGAGCTTCATTCTTTAGGGACAGACTCACAGACACAGGTGACCTTCCTGGGGGTGCCAAATCTCTCTCTTCATTTGGGATACCGGATCTGCAATTAGGACACGTTTCTGTCTGTAGTGTTTGGTATCCTGCTGCAAGTTGATTACCCACTTCTGAAAGTGTCTTAGTTCTGGTAAACCCAAGGGAACTACCACTGCCATCAGTAATCCTAGCATCTTCATTGTACATTTTTTAAAATCTACAATAGAAGTCAGGTTGTTGGCCAGTTGTAGGATTTCCACAGAGTGTGGGCATGACTTTTTTATACTTTGTAAAGGCCTTTCCACAGTAACGTAGCGTCCATGGCTGAGAATTACTCCTTCAACTTTTCAGAGAAGCATCTTTTGGCTGCTCTAATCCCCTAAATCAGTGCATTCTGTGCCTTGTTGTACAGAGTCCTGTTCCTGAACCTCATTCGGGCAAAATGCTGCCTCCTAGTGTCTTCCCAGACAGCTCTATGTTGCAATCTGCTCTGTGGAGGTGAGACCCAAATTAACACACTGTGTTGCCGAACACTGTGACATGTTTCAGTGAAATTGTCTTTATAGGTCCTGTTGAGAAGCAGTAAATTGCTCCTTTTAATGTTGAACAAGCAGAAATTAGCAGACCACAAAAAAAAACCTGGCATCTGAGCTTCATCAGTGCATCCACTCACTCGCAACACCGGCAACTGCATTTTCTGCACACAGCTTCTTGTGCTTATACCAGCTGTAGACGACAGGTTACCTGTAGCTCTGTCTGTAGCTACAAGCTGTTAAGTAAATAGCTCCATATGTATGGAGTGAAATCACAATCAACAGAACCTCAATTTGTAATTCTTGAAAAAAAAAAATAGCATGTGTAGAATTGTAATGCTTGAATGTATTGGGCTTTTTTTTTTCAAGCATTAAAAATTCAGATTCTACTGACACTAATTTTATTCCATATATATTGTATTCATTACTGTTATTAAACAAACAAATACATAGATACATAATTATTTTTAAAAAATTATTAATTGGCTAACAAACTACATTATTTGTTTCTGCTCGTTCACTGTCTCTCTCTCTATCTCTCATTCTCTTTCTGTCTCTATGCTGTGTCCAGAGAATGTGTGTGTGTGTGTGTGTGTGTGTGTGTGTGACCTTACTGTGAGGAAGTCGGTGAGCTCACTGTTCAGAAGCTCTTTCAGCTCGCCTTTGTTCAGTTTGTATTTGTCTCCGTCGTTACCTGAGTAGTTGTAGAAGACACGGATCAGAGCGTCCATTGCTCCCTCCAGCTGGCTTGGCATGATCACTGCACAGAGTACACTACACACAAAAAAAGAAAAAAACCCAGACGAAATATATCTAATTCCCAAAACAACATCAAATCAAGCACTGATTTGAGCGCAACTAATGAATTAGTCTCAGCTGTGTATAAACAACCTCCAGCCCATGTGTCCCTTATTTACACTATGTTATATGCATAAGACACACCCCAGTTTACCTTCATATGCTAGCCTAATTAAATGTAATTTAAGTTAGCCAATTAAAGGAAAGCATTCAGTAGACTACAGTTATGCATGATCCAAGAAACGAGGAGCGAAGAGAAGAAAATAGATTTCAGAGTTTATCTGAGGTTGCAGGAAATAAAGATTTGATTTATTAAGGCTTTAAAAATGACAAAGTATGCAACTGAAAATTGAAATCAAATTAAATCAACTGTTAATACAGTTTTAACAGACAAAAGGAGGGTCTAATAGGGCTGTCTTTTGCAGTTCTTAATGTTTCACTGAAATCAGTCGGAGTGAATAGTTAGTGTGCTGTATATAGATGCGTATTTTTAAAAGCTGTTCATCATCAATATCAGGTGAAAACTCAACTGATTTCCAGCATCATCTGCAGACAGCTATGTGAACTCTATTTATTAACCTCTCAGGCTTAATTAAAGAGTAATTCCAGAGTAGAGTATTAAAGGTTTAATTAATGAGTATTTAAAAATGGAAAGGAACTGCTTTATTAGAATAAATGATCAGAAATGATCTTGCTGAATATTACGATAAAATTTTAAAATATTAATATTGTTGTAGCTGTAAGTGTAGCCGATCCTCTTATTACTATATAAACACCTAAGCTAAGCACAACACCTGGTTTGTACCATTCACTGAATATGGCATGGGCGTAGATTTGGTTTGAACACTGGGGGGATGAAGTGTGAATGGGTACGCTTCCTGATATTTTTTAATTAAATAAACATAATAATCATATATTTTTAAAATAAAATAAAGACCCACCTCTTCCGTGAGCACTTAACTAACCCATAAAATGCAAAACCCCCACATTATCTTTAAAAAACTTACTTTGGCTCTTACACCTTACATCTACTCGGCGCTCTTTGCTTCTCTAGAAGTCAATTATAAATCTTGCACGGTAGCGCTACTCGTAAGTCGCTTTGGATAAAAACCAATGATTGTTTCATTAAAACAAGTTACACAGGGTGTAATAACAGTCCAAATTAATGCACGCTGTACCCGATTAAACGTTATACACATCATTTATGGTAAGATATTAACATGCCACTTCAGTGCACAGTGCGAATGCAGCGTCCAGTGTTCACACTTGTTGATGATTATAATGGGAACTATTAAAATAAAATTTAGCTAACATAACACAAGGCAGTTTTTCACTCACTTGTTATGTTGATAGTTAGGGATAAAGTGCAATGACTTAGCTAGCTAGCGACAGTATATGTGGAGTGTTGTTAGCTAGATTAGACCACATTATCCTTCCTCCTTCATATTTATTTTTACTGTCCCTCTGTGACCAGCAGTGCGAAATTGTCTTCTCTTCAACATCAGAGCTACCTGTGCTCTCCCGGTCAAACGGCAGTAGTGTTGTGTTGTGCTGTGAGGCAACAGTTGGGTGTTACCAACTTGTGCAATGGTGGAGGGCTTTTATCATTTTTACCTGATTTATTGCGACAAACTCACAATCGATTCGGAACACCAATTATGTTACAAAATCAATTACTCCTACATACGGTTCAGTTGCTCATAGTATAAATGTGTGTTGGGGAGGGGGGTGGGTTGGGGGGTTTAGTAATAGCTAGTTCTGATTGTTCCCCCTGGAATCTCTGCCCCTGTATGACCCTGAATATTCGATTTCCATATAATTGTCTACATCTTCAGTAGCAGATGCAGAAGCTCCAGGAGCTGGATCTGCTCCCTCAGTGAGAGACTTACATTAGTAAAGTTCTGAGATAGACTCTGCTGATCCAGCTCATTACTATTATTGTCGCATAAGTGTGATTCTGGTGGAGAATGATCTGCCTGTTGTGATAGTACTCTGTGACACAGTGCTATCTCTGCTGTCCATTATTAACGTAAAGCTTTATTCATTTGATTGCTAATGTGGACAACCCCTCCCTCTCACCTGTTTCATTACCATCATCACACACTGCGCCCCTCCTCCACACACACACACACACTCGCAAGTTGATGCCTAAAGTGCATACAGAGCGGGGACTAACAAAATCAAGGGTGTAATTACTCTTCAAAGCTTTATTTATTAATTTAGGTGAGCTTTATTTATTCATTTTCCTCCCTGAAGAAATAAACAAATGATTAATTAATATAAACTATACAGTAATGAAACACTGAAAAGCTGACTACTGATATGAATAAAATGATGTCTGCTGTGTTTCACTGATTATATGGAATTATGTAATACACTCCAAAAGCATGAAATGATCTCCTAAAATCTTTTAATATACTGGATGTGTGGATCTCCTGACCAAGACTCCAGGCCCTAAGCCCAAAGCATAGTCCTTCAATTAAATAAAAGTTCATTCAATTGAATGACTAAATAATAAAAAATAAAAAAATCCAGATCTATGTACATCTATTCTAATTCACATTTACAAAATACATGTACAAATCACCTACAAATTAGCTGTAATTTGTACGAGGTTCCTCTATATGCAACTGTAATGATCAGTGTTAACTTATATTTTTATTGCTTATATTAATGTGCTTAATAATCGCTCTGTAATAATTATTGATGTTAATTATTTAACTGCAAATGAAGGATTTTTTTCAGGTAACACACAATCCATCCAGACATGAGTTTGGTCGTAAAGATTTGTCAAAGATAAAATAATGAAAGTGAAAAACAGTGAAACAGGTTTGACCTTTTCTCTAAACTGCACAAACCAAAACTCGTAAAATAGACTATGCACAGAAAAACAACTCTATTAGTTAAACTACATCGTCTAGAAAATGGGACCATGTAAGCCTTAGTAATTCCTCACAAAACATTAAATATACACTCAAAATAACATTCCGTTTAATGCTAATTCAGGCTATGTCTGTGAATAAGCGAGCTTACCTGAGTATGGCAAAGAGATGAATTCTGGGACAGATGGTCCGGTCTGACTCGGAGTGTGTGAGAGTAACGGATGTTCAAGATGAATAGTGCCTGAGGGTGTTGAACGAAGCTGTTTATGAATTTCCTTTCGAGTGGGGCCCTCCTCCGTTGTTGTGGTGACAAGTGACGGTTGAGCTGAGGTCCCATGGTAATTCCATGATTTTTCCTAATGCCTGTTACACACCTGAGAATTATTATTAACTTTGGCCTACACACTACATACCCACTGTATGTACACCATAATAAACAGGAATGATAGGCGAGGTGCAAGTGCATATAATCACTGTTGTATTCTGAGAATTAAGCAGGCACTGTAAACTGAAAATGTCCATCGACAAACCTTCCATGGACAGGCTTAGATTAAAACCACAACATAGCAGATCAAAGATAAACACATAAACTAGACATGGGAAATAAAGACAAGAAATCACTTTTTCTTATTTACATTACCAAATACAGGAAGTGGAACCAAAAGGAGTCAGCCTCACACACACTGATACCCCATACATACACACACATATACCTATATTATATCTGTGTTGTCAGGTGACAAATGTCTTATTAGCCTTAACACAAATTTTACTTAATGATTACTACGTTGGGGTGGAGAACACTGCAGACCATTCATAACAATATTGGATGACTTTTGAACAATTTTTTTTCATAAATAAAAAAAAACTGACACAAACCACTACTTTGCACTGTAAATAATATTATTATTATTTTAAAAACTGGTTAATTGGATAGGAAATATACTTCTGTGGAAAAGTAATTTCCTCTATTGATTTCTTCTGTTTATTTCCTATATCATCAACTGCCATTGCATGTCAATGGGGTTCAAGTTAGGACTTGATTTAGGTTCTTCATTGAATTTGTTTAGATTCTTTTGAGCCATTCAGGGGTGAACTTGCTCTTGTGCTTTGGATTGTTGTCTTGCTGTATAACTGGTATAAGCTAGTTGCACAAAATTAGCAAATTAGTATCTAAATTGTCAGACAAGGCACCTTCACAATGATCCTTCAGGTCAGATCAGAAATTATTTCATAGGATTTCTCAGCTAAAAAAAAAATTTGTTTATGGATTCTATGATAGATGCACGACTATAAAATATTATTTTTCATTTTTTAAAAGTTGCAAAATAAGAGTATGAAAACCCAGTTAATGTTTAATAACTTTACACAAGTGTGTCCAAGGAAGCACACCCAGGAAATGATGTCATATAACACCTGGTATCTCCTGAAGCACTGTTTTGCCTATGACATCATCATCACGTGGCCTGCTAGACAAGTGCAAAGTTACCTAAAAACAATAGATTTGTATTAAGGCGCAAATCTGTCCCCATCTCTAAAATGCCGTATAGAGGCGTAATACATGGCAGTGTATCACTGCTCCCCCCCCCCCCCCAAATGTACAGAAAACGTCAAATTACATAATGAAAGCATATCAATAATTGTTAAATGCTCAAGTGTAATAATAGAATCATTTAATTAAATTATTACTGAATGTACTGTAGTACTAAAATGGAAACTCTCTTGCAACAGCACACCTGCAGTTTACACTCTGGAGATCACACCTTAGAGACTAAGGAGCACTTACCCACACCTGCTACACCTCAGAACATCCCAACCCCCCCCTTCGTTAACACAAACCCATTATATAGCACATCTTGTACCTCTCTAAATTTAACTGTTACCGGATAAACAAGCCTCCAGTTTAGGCCACTTGGGACCTTTCTCAAAACACTGTTTCACAAAGACTTTATGACACATACACTCAAAGATAATAATGAAATGTAACATTTTGAGAAGTTACTGGTGAACCCTCCATTTCTCAAAAATCGTCTGAGAAATCTAATCCCGTCTGAAAGCGAATGTCTGTGATTGATGATTTCTGGAATTAACTCCCATTCCTCATTCTCTTTTCCTTCGATCACTTTGTACTTCAGCAATACCAGTCACATGGAACTCATCAGATGTTATTCCAGTTCCCAAAAAGTCTCATCCAACAGAGTTAAATCACTACAGGCCGGTATCATTAACTTCCATCATAATGAAATGCTTTGAGAAACTGGTTCAAAACATTAGGCTTCCATATGTTTCAGTCTTTTTGGATTGCCTTAAATTTGCATATAAGCGGAAGAGAGGTATAGAGGATGCAGTGGCTTGTCTCTTGCACTGTCTTCTTCAACACCTGGATATTCCTGGAAATTATGCCAGCCTTCTTTTCAATGACTTTAGCTCCGCCTTTAACTCAATTCAGCGTCATCAGGTAATCAAGAGACTACAGTGTCTGCAAGTTCCATCACCACAAGTTCACTGGATTTATAATTTATTGTCTTACAGACCACAAGTGGTAAAGGTGAACAATGCATTATCGCCCCTTTTTTTTTTTTGCAGTGCATTGTGGGATTTTTTTAGGGAGCGAATATTCCAGTGCACTGGAAGGTTTTTGCAATTGAGACATCCCTTAAAATGGCAGACTCCCTGATCAGTGCTTTTTACATCTTAATTATTACTACTAAAATAAATTCAAGATACCTGTATAACAAATTGAAGTAAAGCTCAGGTGTGTTTCCATCTCTCTCTCTCTCTCTCTCTCTCTCTCTCTCTCTCTCTGTCTCTGTCTCTTTCACCTCATGAGCCTGAAAATGTTGTTTGTTAGGATGATGAAATATTTTCCCAGGAGCATAGTCTGATTCTGGTGTGCGTTAGTTTCTCAGGATGATTGCCATCCTGCCTCCACCTCTTGCATATGACTACAAATTAACACGTGACATGAATTTCCATCGGCTAGAGGTTTGTGCTACACATGAAGATATGACCACATTATTGGATCATGAATTTATTTATAGAAAAGTACAATCATAACATTGTGGCAAATGCAAATATAACGTGAGGATTTACATATCCTACCTCTACCTGTAATTATATTATAACAAGCTATAATGGGCAGTAATCCAGATAGAAATAAAACTACAGAATTGCACCTGTAACATAATCGTCCCTTCTAATCCTATCTAGATAGAACTTCAGTAATCAAAAGGAAAATCTTTGGCTCTTTTTTCAAGATAACATTTTTGTATTAAAAAAAAAAAAAGTTTTCATCCAATTATCCCCCCACAAGTTCAAACCGGTCAGATAGTCCTATCCTTGTGAGGACCTTTGGTCCCTACCAGACACGTACACACACTGTATGCACGCATAAAAAAACGCACCAACATGTTTGACTTACTATCCATCTCAGGACCTTCCACTGACAATTATTCACGTAGCTAAATAATGCTATGCTAAATCGAACCCTAACATCAGTAACCAAAAGGATTTACTCCTTTAGATTTTGTTAAAAAAAAAAAGTTTTTGTAAATATATATATATATATATATATATATATATATATATATATATATATATATATATATATATGTGTCCCCAACAAGATATAAAAATTCCCCCACCCACCCCGAACACATTTGCAATCTCATTTGCCTATCTATAATTTTCAGCATTTATCCATCAGTGCGATTTAAAATTGGGCAAGGAGAGACAGAGCAACTTGGCTTCAGAATTAAAAAAGACCCTCAATAGTCCCCTCACGCAGAATTTATTTTTCCTCTTTTGGCTGCTCCTATTCGGGGTTGCCACAGCAGATCGCCCATCTGCATATTTGATTCTGGCACAAGTTTTATGCCGGATGCCCTTCCTGATGCAACCCTTCCTATTTTCCAGGCTTGGGACCGGCACTGAGAGTGCACTGGCTCGTGCAACCCTCCGGTGGCTGGGGTTGGTTCCCTGACCGGGAATTGAGCCTGGGCCGTGGTGGTGAGGGCGCCGCATGCTAGCCACTATTCCTCCAGGGAACCCCCCTCATGCAGAACTAACCTTTAAGACTAAATTTTAGCTGTACTCATGTTCAACACATGTGAATCGAAGGGGGCTTTGGCTGAATGCATGTTGTGATGACATCAAACGGCGTGTTGTGATGATGTCACATGACACTTCTTGACCCGTAGCTGCGGAAAATCGGCGGTAATTTAGAAAAAATGGCAAGCTCCTACGAATATTTCAGTGTTGATTTTGCATTCATTTCTGCAATCTCAAATCGCTAAATCCTGGAGGGATGGGATTATCCACTGCAGGCAGACGTAGATGCCAGGAAGTAGTAGGCTCCAACCAAAAGCAGAGCATCGGGATGAATTAGGCAGGTCTGGAGGGCAAGAGAAGGACGCAATACAGGTGGTGACGCAATACATTAGGCAGCGGGTGACAGAATAGACTATTAGATATACGCTACAGTGGTTTAAAAGGGTGTACATTGTGATCAGAGAGCAAGTGGGGAATCTAGCAGGGTAAATAAATGGGAGAGCCAGAAGCTAGCACCAAAATGTGAGGATACCCTGGGGCTCAAAGTTCCACCACTCCAACGTCAACAAACCTGAGAGATCGTGTGAGAGGAGGAGGTGACAGGATTAAAATCTAACTGAATGAGAGCCAATCACAGACGTCTGTGATCTCACGTGTGCGGGTGGGTGCTGAATGCGCTTTCCTCTGAGTATGTTACACTGCCCTGTGATGCAGCATGAGCAACAGTTTGGAAAAAGGTTGGCTGGCTTCTCAGAGGGACCAAGTGTTAACCTTCTCTCTCCCTGGTTAGGAGCTTGCTGGTAGGCGCAAACTGGCATATATACATATATACACACACACACACACACACACACACACACACACACAAACACACACACACACTTTTCATGATCCTTCTGTGACTCTAAGACTCAGGCACAGATATGCCAGTATAACCAAACATAAGTCTGGCTTTTTTTTTTCTTTCTTTTTTATTCTGCAAAATAAGGTTGAATGTGAAATGGTTTTGGTAATGTGGATGTGTATTAATATGCATAGCAATGTGGCAGCACTGTGTGAGTGCAGGATGAGTTTATTAACAAAAGAATTCCATAGAGAACAGCATTGCTGTGCTTTGACCCCCCCCCGCCGCCCCCTCCACATTTTTCTCTTTCTCCTAAAAAGAAAAGAAAAAACATGCCATGCTGTTACTGTTGCTTCCTGCTGTAGAAAAATTACTGTGAGACATCAGCAGTGCCTCTGATCACTGACAGCCAAGATATGATTAATTACATCTGCATGTGTGAAAGAGCGACAGTGAAAGAAACACACAGAGAAACTGATGCAGTCTATGGTCTACTAAAGCCTAACAACTATGCATATTTATGTCTAGAGTCTTATATAATGTGTTATTTTTTTGAATAATATGAAAACACTAATATCGATCATATTTCCATTAAGTGAGAGATGACAGACTTTTATTAAAAATACTCTTTTTTTTTAAACTGAAATGAAAACAGCAGAGATTGTGTGTGAAATAAATGAATCAATTAAACCAAAATGATGCTGAAATGGAGACACTGCACATAACATTCAGGATCTATTTCATGTTTGACTTTGTGGCTGCTCCACATCATACAGTGCAGACTACAGTGGTGCTTGAAAGTTTGTTAACCTAAAAATCCTAAAAGTAGAGAAAGAGAACCCAGTCAAACAAATGAGACAAAAATATTATTCTTGGTTATTTATATATTGAGGAAAATAGGAGCCGATATTACATGTCTGTGAGCGGCAAAAGTATGTGAACCTTTGCTTTCAGTATCTGGTGTGAGCCGCTTGTGCAGCAGTAACCATATCTAAATGTTTCCTGCTAATGTTGATCGGCTTGGAGGAGTTTTATCCCGTTCCTCAGTACAGAACAGCTTCAACTCTGGGATGTTGGTGGGTTTCTTCATATGAACTGCTCGCTTCAGGTTCTTCCACAACATTTCTATTGGATTAAGGTCAGGACTTTGACTTGGCCATTCCAAAACATTCATTTTATTCTTCTTTCGTGTGCTTAGGGTCGTTGTCGTGCTGCATGACCCACTTTTCAGGTCCTGATATTTTCCTTTGGAATTTGCTGGTATAATTCATCGATCCTCAATGCTGGCAAGTCGTCCTGGTTCGGATGCAGCAAAACAGGCGCAAATCATAATACTAAGACCATCTGTTTCACAGATGGGATAAAGTTCTTATGCTGTTTTTTTATGTGTTTTCCTTTCTCCTAACATAACGCTTCTCATTTAAACTCTTTAGAGAGTTTGAGTCTTGATTGAAGTCTTGAGAAATCTCCTTTGTTCATGCCATGATACACCTCCACAAACATGTGTTGTGAAGATCAGATTTGGATAGATCCCTGTTCTTTAAATAAAACAGGGCGCTCACTCACACCTGATTGTCATCCCGTCCCATGGAAAACACCTGACTCTAATTCCACCTTCAAATTTACTGCTAATTCTAGAGGTTCACATACTTTCTCCACTCAAAAATATATAATATGGGATACTTTTCCTGAATAAATAGATAACAAAGTATAATATTTTTGTCTCATTTGTTTATTTGGGTTCTCTTTGTCTACTTTTACAGTAGGACTTGTGTGAAAATGTTAGTGTTTTAGGTCATATTTATGCAGATATGTAGAAATCCTAATGGGTTCAGAAACTTTCACGCACCACTGTACTTATGTATGCTTTCCCGTGTTCTCAATTATTACGTGCTGAAATCTACAGCATTATATTCATTGTGGATTATTAGCTTAAAGGGTAACCAAATTGCTCCTATATTAACAGCAGTCCAGTGTTTCATTATGGGTATTGGCTTATAATCTGGATAAGTCCGGTTTAATGCATTTGTGTTTGACTACCTGTGAAAGCAAAGCAAAGAAATGTGTTGCTTATTTAAAAGCTAGTATCAGTGTTAAAAGTCATGCTGTGTGTCTGGTTCAGGCTATTTTCATGACATTTCCTCACATTACTGTGACTGATTCCTCCGTTCTCAACTGCATTCATTCACCATGTAAAGTCTGCTGCATAAGAAAAGTCAGTAAAGGCAGATTATCACACAGACTCTTTCTTTTCTCCATACTCCATGTCTTTTTATATTGAGGCAAGCAATGAGTCAGAGGAAATCGGTATTCTGGATCATTCTCACACTAATGATGAATTCCTTTACACATTCTCTCTCTCAAACACACAGGAGAAAGGAAAGCAGAGAAAGTGAGAGATGGAGAGAGTCAGAGAGATAGATCTAGAGGGCGAGCAAGACTGAGAGAGGGAGAGAGAGTGCGGATGTAGGAGGTGGTTCTTAGATGCACAGAGCTTTTCAGTCCTGCCTTTTTGGCTCCTCCGACTGCAGACTATCTGCCATTCCAAAATTCTATAAACCATCAGAACCCTTAAAGCCTGAACTGAGATTCTAATTCCTTCTATCTTCTGCAAAGAGCAGCATCACCTTGACTGGAGCTGGCACGGACACAATCCAAGCTGTGAGTTTGTCTCCAATTCTCTCGAAGAGCACAGAATGAGTGTGGACAGGCTCAGCAGGTCTCTTTGGGGTGCGTGGGATGGCGCAAACGCAACATGGCCGCTTCCTGAACAAGCTCTACTCCAGCCTTTCTGGGACTACCTGCGTCAGAGCCATGCCAGCACTCTCCGCTCTCCACTTTTCCCTGTGCTTCTCTCTGTCTCCACCTACCTGGTCCTTGTCCTTCTCTACACCACTCTGGACCTTCTGGCACCAACGTGGCCAAGTATTCGCCGCTACCAGCTGCACCCGGAACGCACAGTCACATGGTCCAACGTGGGCACCACACTAGCACTCACCGCCTACAACCACCTGCTTTACATCTTCCCGGCAGCCGTGGCACAATGGCTGTGGCGTCCACCGGTGCCACTTCCACGCCATGCACCCTCGCTCACTTCCTTCTTGCTTGGTATTGCAGGTTGCACAGTGCTTTTTGATTTCCAGTACTTTGTTTGGCATCTCCTGCACCACCGCATTGCTTGGTTGTATGCCACCTTCCATGCTGTGCATCATCAATACCGGCAGACATTCAGCCTGGTCACACAGTACCTGTCAGCGTGGGAGCTTATCTGTGTGGGCCTGTGGACTACTGTAGACCCACTACTTCTGCATTGCCACTGTCTTACTGCCTGGGCATTTATGGTCTTCAACGTGTGGGTGTCAGCTGAGGATCACTGTGGTTATGACTTTCCCTGGGCCATGCATCGCCTTGTGCCATTTGGTCTGTGGGGTGGTGCACCACGCCACGACGTGCATCACCTGCAGCCTGGCACCAATTTTGCTCCCTTCTTCACACACTGGGATTGGTTGGCAGGCACTGCCAGCACACCTGTCAAATTTTGTAACAACAATGATCACAGCAGCCTGAAAGAGAACGGACTGAGATCAGACAAAGGGGTCTGAAAGACTTAATCAGTGGATATTCCCTCTTTTTCAAACCCTTCCTCCTTCCATATTTTTTCCTAGAAACATATTTTGCTCTTTGATTGTCCTCCTCATCATCGATCATTTACTTCATTTTGAATATCTGTTAGTCGTAAGTAAAAGAGGCTAGATGTAATATAATTTAAACGATGAACGATCGAAGAAAACAGAGCGAGAGAGAGAGAGCCTCCTCTCTCTTTTACCACCTTTCTCCTGCTCCATCTCTCTGGCATCTATTTACTGCAGCTCTCTCTATGTC
The DNA here is from genome assembly GCF_023375685.1 of Ictalurus furcatus. Lineage (NCBI taxonomy): Eukaryota > Metazoa > Chordata > Actinopteri > Siluriformes > Ictaluridae > Ictalurus > Ictalurus furcatus. The sequence goes on from NC_071272.1 coordinate 853,880, forward strand.
CTTCACATCCTTACCCATATAGGGTATTTTTAATGTTCAATAAGTTAAGGTTACTGGACTTGTGTGTTAATCTTGAAGCAATACAATTTCAACAGTCCATTCATGCTATCTCATAAACTTACAAAACGTTAATGTCTGGGTGATGGATTTCTTGTATAATTTAATTTGTATGTAAATCCAATGAAATCAATTATTAGAATCCGTAGAAATTTTGCATAGTATATGGCGGTGTTGAATATAGTGCACTATATCTGATAAATGCCACTAACTTACTACTATTAGACACTTAATGACCTAAACTAAAGACTTTCAAAAGCATCCTCTTGTCTATTTATCTCTTTTACTCAGTTACCAAGAATTTGAATTAGGCTTCCTAATTTTTTATCCCACTTGTTTATGCAGTGTTTATTTTCTTTTATACCACAGTACTAGGGGTGTAACGATACACGATTCGATACGCATCACGACACTGGGTCCACGATACGATATGTATCACGATATTTTGAACAAAATTAAAACGTGAAACTGAAATTCAAATAACTGATTTATTTCCAAAACATTGACAATTTTCAATAACTTTCTTTGTTGAACGTACAACTTAAAGAACTTACAATATTTCAAGATTTAATTTAACCTTCTGTATGTAAATTGGCAGTTGACTAGGTGTGTCACTGAACAATAAAATTTTAACATGAAATTAGGATTAAGATAGCTGAAACCTAAGAGAGAACCTCGTAAAGCAGTAAAAGCGCAAAAAAAAACAAAAAAAAAAACCTAAACATTAAAATAAGTAGCGTTCTGTTGAAGTGAGTTCGACTCAATACAAACGGCTTTTGGTTACGTTTAGGTTTTGCAAAATGCAGACGGAAGGCAGGAAGTGATTTTCTACATAGGAAGCACTATCACAAACTCAAAATGCCTATGTTTTGCTCAAATCGATCAAACAGAGAAAACACAAGGAGCTTTTATCAGGTACCAAATGTTGTTGTTCATAAGGGGAGAAAAATGCAAGAAATTGACTGAAAAACGCAGGGAAAAGTGGCTTGTAAAACCTGCGTCTGCGGTCGGGAGGAGCCGAGTCGGATAATGCTCGTGTGCAGTGACCGCTGTGTCAAAGGTAAGTTAATACACAAAATCTTACGTATGCTATGTTTATGTAATGTTAGCTATTTCCGTACTTTGTAAAGTTAAAGTAACTTTAACCTTTAGTGGCATTTTGTGGAATTCAGTGGTATTTCGGCAGACCTTTGAGAGTGTTAACGTAAAGTAAGCACCCGTAACGTTAACACGGAGAGGCGCGCAGCAGTGCTGATTGTTTGTTGCTAGGTTAATCCACAGCACACAAAAAAAATTCCACTCACCCAGGTGAAAACCAAACGATGGTCATTGTGGCCCAACCACTAACAAAAAGTTGCATGCCACCATAGTTTTGTATGCGTTCATTTGTTTTCTGGAGTAGAAGGATGTCTGGAGGACAAGGTAGTTGCTTATATCTACCGCAAGTAGATGACAGGCAAGTATTTCAATTCGGTAGAAAATTTGCTCCTTTTCATAACGTAAAAGGATCACGTCCAACATATGTTGTGATTTTCTGTGCATACCTTTCTCTCGTAATAGTGTCTACGGACTTTCCTCCATCTCTTCCATTCTGCTTTTCACCTCCTGCCCTCCAGCTGAATTTCGCACGTCATCAGAATCTACAAACAATCCCTAGGATAAAACGGACGTCATAGCGATAACGCCATGACGTCATCACCATAACTCTACGATACACATCGTAACATTTTTGCATCGCGATACTTTGTACAACGATATATCGTTACACCCCTACACTGTACTATTGAATTCTGAAATCTGATTGGTCAGAAGGTGTTGATTAATTCTCTACAACAGCACAACTAATAAAAATAAATAAATAAATAAATAAAACAGCTGCAGGGACAATCACAGATTTCTGTTAATGTGCTCATTCTAATATGCTATCGTTTCTACACTAACAAATAAATTACAGGGTCTTTTATTAGACGTATTAATAAAACCTTTTGTTCTGTAACAAAAAAAAGTACAGTCATTGATATAGTGAAGTTTACTGTAAGGAGGCGTTTATGGAAGAGTCTGCTGTCAGCCCTTTGTAAACAAACAAACAAACAAACAAATAGATAAAAACCCAGAGATAAAGCTTTTGTGCCACATGAAGGTCTTCGAGACAGACAGGTTTCTCAGTAACACACCTTTTTTTTTGTCTCATTAACTTCAAAAGAAAGAAGAAAACATACACGCAGACAGCATCGGATGGTGTCTCATCAAATGTATAGCGGTTATAGCATGTGTATCTGTGAAATAAGTGTACCAAAACTTGTTTCACGTATGTGAAACAAAAAAAAAAAAAAAAAAAATGTAATCGTTGGGAAACTGCTGTGATAGAAGAGGAATGAAAACACTTTGGGATGTGCTTTTTTTATACACCAAACTTTTACTATAACAGCACATGCCATTTGTTTTATTCTGTAGTAATTTAGCCTTAAAATTGACTGCTTGCTGTTCTGTTGATCGATCGTATGAGGTGTTTCATGCTTGTGAAGCATATATATTTTTCGATAAGCTTTTTACTGTTAGTGAGTGGGCAGTCACGCTGGATGCTGTCTCCGGTCAGCTCTGGCCTTCTGTGCATTTTCAGAGTGCTACTGAATCTCGCTGAATGGTACAGAAGTTACAAACGTGTTCGATATTCCTGCTTGAGGTGGTATTAGAGTTTATGTATATAGGTGTATTTTTCACTAAACACTGTCCAATAAAACACTCATCCTCATTTCCGTCTAGCGGTAGCTTTGACGAAGTTTGTTTATGTTTATTTATCATCATAGCTACCATTTTAGCTGGAAATTAAACCCTGCTAAATCAGCTGGAGAGAATATAGTATAGAATATACTAGAGTATATAGAATATAGTAGAGAATATAGTGCAGGGAAGCTGGCAAAGAAAGTGTGTAAAGGAAAATGCATTAAATACAGCACATTCTTTACACATTATACTGTACTTTACACATGTAAAACTGTACAGTGAGAGCTACATACTAGAAGATGGTGTGTGTGTGTGTGTGTGTAGACATGTTTCTATATTTTGGTGAGGACCACCTGTCCTCACAAGCATAGGAATATTTGACAATTTTGACCTTGTGGGGACATTTGGTTGTTTCCCACAAGGAAAACCTTTTTTTAACTGAAGCTAAATGAAGAAAAAAAACAACAAAACTAAACTAAAAGAGCCAAAAGGTTTCATATTATTTACTGAGATTAAGGATAAAGTTAGGTTAAGGTGTAGCATAGCATTAATTATCTGCATTAATATTATATTATGTGTGTGTGTGTGTGTGTGTGTGTGTGTGTGTTTCAGTTTAATGTAGCCAGTGTACAGTGTATTGTAGCTATGTACTGGCTCTTTGCAGTTTGCATGAAAAAGCTAAATAATGATAAGTAGATGTTAGTGCACAGAAACAGAAAGTCGAATGTACGATGTACCGATCATTTCACACTGCCTCTCTGTAGCAGTTTCACTCTAAGTTGCCAGTTTCAATTAATCATCTCTTTCAGCCTCCTACAAGCTCACTGAGAATAGTTTTGCATCTTCTGAGTGCGCACACACACACACACACACACACACACACACACACACACTGTTGTGCTCAGAATTGTATTTGCATTTTTGGAGCTGAAGATCATACATAATTCTGCTGGCATGCACATTTGTGTATGTGAGAGTGTGAGACTCATCACACTGAGTCACGAAAGACTTGCTAATGAGCTGTTTAGTTAGATCATGTGTTTTAGAACATGGAAGACCACAAAGTATGGGGATGGGGGTGGCGCGGTATAAAACAGAGTGGCTATTGGTGCAGCCAATAAGGGAGTCATTATCTGGAGCCCAAAACAGGAAGCACTTGGCCAGTTTTTCTGTCAGGCAGCAGCTGAAGTCCCCAGTATGCTAACAGAGGCGTCCTTCAGATCAGGATGAGACATGTGCTGAGTTCAGAATGAGGCTTGAGAAGATCAGCAGGAAGAGGACAAAACAGAATAGGGTAAGCTAAGGAGACTGAAACTAACGAAAAAAAATATCCAGACTCCAATTCTGCAAATCTGAGTTACACCAATTCTGTCAGGAGGAATTAGCATAAATTACAGCAAAATTTTGTGAAAATACCCCAAGTATTTGATTCATATTCAAGTCATTAAAAGAGAATGCCACCAAATACAAACGATTAGTGTATGTAAACTTCTGACGACTGAAAATCTGATCTAGTAAATCAAAGCTTAAATAAACCTGTCTTTTAGCTATTACTGTCAAATGACTCCTTCTGTAATATTTAAAAAAAAACAAACAAACTTATAGTATAAAAGATTGACTTAATAAAGCAAATGTTTGTTCACATGAAATGTGAGGAGTTGTGAAAAATTGAGTTTGAATATCTTTAGCCTAGGTATATGTAAAGAACTGTACCCATTCAAGATGTTCCACTTTTAAAATCGCAGGCCCTAAAGAGTTGTTTTTGTTTCTTATCACTCCTCACGCATCACTGCAAGGGTTGTTCATGTTCTTTCCCACAGGAATCAGCTGCACCTCAGGAAAACCAAGAGAAGACTGGCTGATCGTTTTGCAAACGGAGGATTTGACCTTTCCAGTGGCAAGACACATTAAAAGCAATGGACATGATGTTAAGGACGTCTCCATTTTTTTTGCTAGTAGTTGCTACGGGAACAATGAAGTGAGGGAGCTTAAGGAGAAAGAGCTCATCTACACTGTCTGAATTGTGGAACCCCATGGAATGAATGTCATGTTTTGAGAACAATTATTACATTATCTGTAATATTTAATAATTACTTTTGTCCAAAACCTCATATAATTATCTCTCTTATTTCTAGTTGAATTAACCCTGCTATTAAGTTTGAAAAAAAAAAAAAAAAGTTACATCCATTATGTTATGGGTCAAAATGACTTCCACGGTTTAAACAGACAGAAAAACGACAAAGAACAGCTTTAAACAGTAAACCTTTATTATGGCTTGTCCGAGACAAGCCATAAGAAGAAATATTTGCATACGAGTTCATGACCCAAAATTAGGAAAGTCGAAACATTTCAAAGAGAAAAAGAGAGATTAACATTTACTGAAAAAAAAAATGTTGACGTGTTCAATACTTATTTCCCTCACTGTATATAGCCAAAAGATTGTGGACATCTGACCATAACACTCATATGTGCTTTTGAATATCCCATTTCAGATTTAGTCCCCCCCCCCCCCCCCCCCCCCAGTGCACAATAAGCCTTCCAATTCATCCCAGAGGTGTTCGGTTGGATTGAGGTGTAGGCCATTTGAATTTTTCCACTCCAACCTTGGCAAACTATGTCTTCATGGACCTTGCTTTGTGTACAGGGGCACTGTCATGTTGGAACATGTTTGGGCTTGTCCCCTTAGATCCAGTGAAGGGAACTTTTAATACTGCAGCATACAAAGTATAAGTACACCTGTTCCTGGAAAGCCCCGGATTTTGTTAGAGAGCATACCTAAACAAACAGTATGAGCAAAAACCAAGGAACTAGTCCAAGCCATACAGACCTCCGAGTGACCAAGTCTGTGACGAGCCCCATTGGCACCATTAATGCATGCTTGGTGTCACTGGTTCCATATGGCATAGGTCAGTTGCAGGGTCGTCAGCCAGGTACCACCGCTCAACCACGGAACATCTCCTGGTGATCAAATCAAATCAAGTTAAAAATTTTATTGGTCACACAACCACCATACACAGTACGACATGCAGTGAAATATTTTTTTACAACTGTCCGGTGACATAAAATAGAATTTACTTACATAGAAATAGAAAAAGAAAAATATCAAATAGATGGCAAAAAAAAAAAATTAAGATCATTGTAAACTGGCAAATTACAGGGCAATTAAAAACTTTATGACATTTATTTCTAAAAGGAGTACAGTCTATCCAAATGTGACTTTCTAGTCACATTTCTAGTGTTTACACAACCGTAGTGTGGTAGAGCAAGCAACACCTGATAAATCCACCCGGCTGTCAGAGGTCACAATTCATTTCTGATGTCAGGTCATTTAATTAGGCTTTGTGTAGTGTGAGCAGTATAATGATCTGACATATATAACAGAAGCCTAGTTACCACCATCACTTAAAGTCTTTGCTATCATCAGTGTGGTGTGGTTGCTTAGTAACCATATTCACATATTCTAGGCTGCACATGCCAATTGACCTGCTTTTTTCACGAGTTCGAAACAAACAGAAAACCAGATCACTGAGAAAAAGATCCATCCTGCATGTCAAATGAAAACGTCTCGTGTATTACTGGAGTAGAAAGAACAAATAGAGGGAAAAAAAAGAGCAAAGTATTGAATTTGATAAAGAATTTACTTTACACTGAGGATCATTCACTGCTCACTGACTACTTGATCACATTTTCAGACCAAGGTGTAACTTCGGATGGTCTTGCAGTGTGGACACCTGCGTCATGAGGTGCTGTAGTATGTGAGCAAACAAGAAGAAAACCATCTCTGAATGCACAGTTTTACTCTTTTTTTTTTAAGAATGGGGTTCCTAATAATTTGTCATAACAAATCTTATAACATGACAAAGATAACAAAATGATGCCTTTTCCCTTTTGCATACATTTTTAATATGAACTACTATACATTCGCTTCAAATTAATTTAAAATTCCCTCTTCTGGTCGACCTATAACGGCACTGCAGTATTGCCGTAACACCTCTGTGTAAATAACAGCACAAGTGAAGATTTATTTAAAATTCTTGCTTCCATTTACAACCCACTGGCAATAATGACAAGAACTAGTATATTAAATGCAGTGACTGTAATTAACCTTGCAGGAATCACACAAAATTTGAAGAGAGACAGATGAAATACTGTCTTATGCAGAGCCGCATTTCAACGTCTTCAGACCCGGGGCTACGACGTCATTTACAAAGAATGGTGTGGAAAACAAAAAACATCCTGTGAGAGGAGACTTGCAGGCTGAAACACCTTGTTGATGAGAGAGATCAGAGGAGAATGACCAGATTGGTCAGAGCGGACAGGAAGTCTATAGTAACTCACATAAGCAACTCTTTACAACCGAGCAGAAAAGCATCTCAGAATGCACTAACGCATGTTAAACAATGTGCATCTGAGCACAATCATGACAATCATGGCATTTGTGAAAAAATTCAAAGATTACAACTTTGGTCCGAGGGAAGATTGTAGTTTTGGACCAACACGGTGACGAGCATTCTTTTTTAGTTGAGAAGTGTTTTGTAGTGTAGTGTTTTTTTGGAGTGAGTGGGAGGGGTTATTCACGACTGACATTCACTGACATCTTTGCCAGCCTCCTCCTCTGCCACCATCTCCGTTGTGTCCAGCTTACCTCCAGGACTGAGCTGCCCTCTGTAATGATCTGTTAGTGTCCTTTGCTGAAATGCTGCTCTCCCAGCACACAGCAGCATAAAAGATGGCACTCAATACAACAGACTCATATAAAGTTCTCCGCAGCCGGCTCTTGACACCAAAGGACCTCAGCCTCCTCAGGAAATAGAGTTGGCTCTGACCCTTCTTCTACAGTCTGTCGACGTTCCCTTCCCATCCGACTCGTCACACAGAGTGTTAACTACCTCGACGTTCTCACCCTGGATGGTGACAGGAGCTGGAGGAGACTTCGTCTTCTGGAAATCCATCAAGAGCTCCTTTGTTTTCCTGGCATTTAGTTGCAGATGGTTGCACTGACACCAGTCCACAAAGCTGTTCACCAGGCTCCAGTACTCCGCCTCCCTCCCCCCTCCCCCCATTCGGACAGCGTCATCCGAAAAGTTTTGTATATGGCATGTCTCGGACCTACAGTGTTCCTGAAATCGGAGTTGGAGGTGTACAAAGTGAAAAGAAAAGGGATAAGGGGATAATAAAAGTATACCTGCAAGATCTATGAGATGTTCTATTGAACAAAAGATATATTGCATAGTCATAGGACCTGTGAGAAGAAGGACAAATGCTTTTGCTTTGCTGAATACTTTTTGAATCTCCGTGGAGTGTTCGGAGTCAGGGCTTTTGATTGAGGTGGATTCTACGGCAAGAAATGCTCAACTGATGCATGACTCTTGAGAGTCCGTGAGAAGACATTAAATAGAAGGTGTTCAAATACAAGAGGGTTATGTTTATAAAACATGGCAGTCTAAGCATGAATGGCACTGGCATGGATCAAAATCAAATCAAATTGGTCACACACACAACCATACACAGTATGGTGTGCAGTGAAATGCCATTCACGACTGTCTGGTGACTGAAACCAGAATTTACTTACACAGAAAAATCTAAAAATATAAATCAGAGATATAAAAGATATATAGCAAAACAAAAAAAACCCAACTCTATGAAGTGTAGATATGTGCTGTTGTATGTGCAATACAATGCCGTGCACATCAAGCTGAGGTAGTTGCAGTGAAAAAGCTAACAATACAATAAATCTTCATAAATACAGGATATGCTGTGTGTATTGACAGGAATGTTGGGTGTGTGGGTGTTGTGCAGAGAATTCTAAGGTCTGTATTTATATGTCTATGTATAAATAGTCCTAGGTGTTGTCCTGGTTGAGAGCCTGAATGGCCTGTGGAGAGCTCTTTCTCGCTGTGTTGGCCTTCAGGGAGCAGAAGCACTTCCCTGACCGCAACAGAGAGAACAGGCCATTGTTAGGATGGCTGAGGTCCTTGCCTCACCACTTGCTATAGATAGACTGTGTGTCAGGGAGCTCAGTTGGGATGGTGCGCACAGCTGATCACACCACCCTCTGGAGAGCCACCCATCCTGCTCGGTGTTGTTCCCAAACTAGGCTGTGATGCTTCCTGTCAGGATGCTCTCGATGGTGCAGGTGCAAGTTCCTTAGAGCTTGGATGCTACAGTTATGTGGAAAAACTAAGTACACCCCATGGAAATTGTTGGCTTTTTTTTGTTGTTGACATATTTGGACAAGCAAACATTTGATCATCTTTGAAACAGTATGGGGTTAGAATCGTTTCATAATTCCAAATAAACAGATGACAAGCCACGAATAAATGTAGAGAGATTCACAATAATTAAACAAATTCACAAATAAACCCACATTATAAAATTACTGTATATTACCCAACTGTAGTTTAAATGTTTGTACTGAAGCCAATAACCATGATACAACAAACTTATTCCTGGAGACTGTCTTGCAGCATTCTGTTTCTTGTGGTATCTATCACATGACACATGTTTTGAGGAGCCTCTTAATTAGTGGGATTAGGTATGATACAGTCATAAGACTCCAAGCTGATTACTGGCCACCATTCATCATATGCGGCTGATGTTAACCTGCAGTGTTTGTGGGTTTTTTTGTTTTTTTTTCTCCTTCACTGATTGCAAGCAGACAATACTGCCACCTTCTGATATAGAGAGTACCACTATCATCTTGTATATGTGGAGCCCTGACAAAATCAGTTTGTAACCACAAGTTTAATTATTGTAAACATTTGCTTCAAAATTATGTTTGTAAATTTTAGAATGATTTTGTTAAATATTCTTTGCTATGAGATTTATGAACGTGTCTAGCAGAAACTGGACATGTAACAGATCATGTGGCACATCAAGCATAACAAAGGCATACCACCATCAAAACAAATTACTGTACCATAGTGAAAATTATACACCTTAGCTGGGGTATGGTGTGCCATGGGAACTTACTGCAACCCACCAAGACGTCATATCCACTCCCTTTTTTCTTAAAAAGATATTTGATTACTGTTAATTGCGATTGTAGATATTACACTTATTGTAATCATACTTCACCTCATTCAAAGAGTACTGAAAGATTGAAAGATGCTCGCCATGATGGGGTTGAATAATTTTGAAACTGGAGAAGTCATTATAAGTTGCATTTTCAGTTGAATTTGGGGAAAAACCACTTGAAGCATTCATTGTGTTGAACTATTTCAATGGCTTTTATTTGATTTGCTCATTACAAACAGATGGAAGTCTGTCAATTTTGACAATAAACCTGATTTGGAATGGGGGTTGAATAATTGTGATTGCAACTGTAAATCAGTGGTCCAGATGGGTCCACGTCAAATAAGGGATCTCAAGCACTGTGTGGAAGTGACTGCCCAAATGTTTGTGTGCTTTGGTGAGCCTCATAAACGAGCTTTGCTAGCCAAGGACAGGTTAGCCCTATTGGTAAACTCAGTTTTAGCAAGAATATGGCAAAAACCTGTGCCCACTGTAACCTCGGGTTCTTGTTCTTGGTTGACAGGAGTGGAACCTGATATAGTCATCTGTTACTGTAGCCCATCCACTTTAAGGTTCAATGTGTTGTGCATTCTGAGATGCCTTTCGACTCACCACAGTTGTAAAGAGTGTTGACTTACCATGGCCTTCCTGTCATCTTCAACCAGTCTAGCACCAACAATTATGTAATGGTCAAAGTCAATGAGATCTCACTTTTCCTCATTCTGGTGTTTAATATGAACATTAGCTGAAGCTCTTGACCTTTATCTGCATGATGTTATGCATTGTTCTACTGGCACATGATTGCAGAGGTACAAGAGGCCAGTGAGTGTATACTGTCCCTTCAAAATCTAGCCATCGTCTGTTTTAGGCCCGAAACAACAATCTAAGCACCACTGGGCTGAATGCTAAACGCACCTACTCTTATTTATTTATTTATTTATTTATTTATTTATTTATTACTTACTTACACTTATAATTATTATATTATTATGAACAAGTTATAACTCATACCCGTATACAAAATTCTCGAGATGTTTACACTGCCTATGCATTGCGTGCTCTAAAGTGGAACATTGTTCACGGGTATTGTTTCTACCCGACGGGATTACGAAAACACAAGGCTTGTCCAATAGAATTGATCAAAATAAACTAATGCTTTGAAATGACCGTGGCACGGAGCAGACGTCAAAAATCATAAGTTGCGATAGTAAGTGAGCTTTCTTCGTGGAACCGAAATGGACCAATATTAACCAGACTTGTTAAAATAAAGCTGGGGTTTTTTTGTTTGTTTGTTTGTTTGTTTGTTTTTCTGTTGTTGCGTTATCTCGCTTCGTATAACACCCCTTCCTCCTTCCTGGCGGAGGGATCCATGACGTCACTTGTTGTTTGGAAGAAAGAAACACGGTACCTAGACCTGAATCTGTCCTTTTATCACTCCTACACATTTTATGACTAAATAAAATCGAACCATGTCTACCCCTGCAAGGAGGCGCTTGATGAGAGACTTCAAAAGGTATCTTAAATACATTTCAGACTACTGTTTTGTTTTTTTTCTTTCTGGTTGTTATCGATTTAAAACTGCGAGATAGCCTGTTAAACATGCCGTCTGCTCGATTCTTGGCTTCTTAGCTGTGAAGCTAACTAGTGTAACGTGTGTGTTCTGATTCTCGTGTTTATCTGGGGTTTCTTTCTGTTTTTTAGGTAGCCAAAAATGTGCCGTGTCAGCGGAAGGATTAGCAAGCTATATATAGGTAGCTAGGTAGTGTAAGTGAAATAAACTGAATAATAATCTGAACAAACCAGCGCTGCTCTGCTTAATGGTAAACTAGTAAAGTAAACTAGTGTAATATACACATATATTAGTCTCAGTGTTATCCTGTTGAAATTAGAAATGGCCATTATTTGAGTGAAAATAAGTGTAAATTCGTTTTTATTTCATCACCCGTGAACGCCATGGGCGGTGACGATCACCTGGATACCTTCTTGGGCTCGTGCGCATGCATGCCGGGACCTTCAATAAAATTAGGGCTGTATGACGTGTATTTTGGATATCAGTGCCGGTGTCACTTGCCTCCTACACATGCTGGACTTCATGTGCATTTTGGGTCTGGGGTTAGTGGCGACTTGCTTGAGGTGGGTTCTCACTAGTGGTTGGGACAGTATGGTAGGTTCCTCCACAAGTACATCTGTTGTCTCAAATGGATGGAGAGATTTGGCACCCTTGTGCAGTTTACCTGCGCCTGTGGGTTCGGCCCCTCAAAGGGAAGTGCAGGTAGAGCAGTCCAGGAAACACTCCTGAATGTAAGAGACCCCCGTACACAAACGTCTGTGGATGGTGTGCAGTCCAGCTATTATATGCAGTGCACTGCCTGGTTCCTAGAGTACTAGCCTAACTGTAAAGCCTGCTAGACAGAAGAAAGTCCCCATATATGCTAAAGGTGTATATGGAAGCCACTGCAGTATGACACAGCACTGTGGATGGCGTCTTGCTGAATGTTCCTTATAAGTACCTTATAGTGTACTTATGCATCGGGCATTGTGTGCCGTTCAGTGTTTTGCCGCCTGACTTTGCCTTTTATTTCACATCGTTATTCTCCGAGTTATGGATCTAGTTCCGTTTTCTCGTTTGTGTATTTTGGATTATCCCTGCGTTTGCTGATCGCCTGACCCGTGCCTGTGTTCAGTTTACTGATTTGGATTCACGATTTGGATTTTGTCTGCCTGCCTCTGAAATATAACGCTTAAACGGCATCTTCATCTGTCTCTACTCGCCGAACATGACACGGTGACATGCGTTCTTATGAAAAAATTTGGTCATGTCCATATATTGAACGATAAGTCGATAACGTGATTGTCGTGACGGGTCAAGATGTTTGTCGTCATGCAGAGTTCCACGTTTGGTTGAAAACCAAACACAGTGTATCACCACAAGCACCTCATACCAACCGTGAAACGTGGTGGTGGAGGGGTGATGATTTGTACTTGTTTTTCAGCCACAGGACCTGGGAAACTTGCAGTCACTGAGGCAACAATGAACTCAACTTCATACCAGAATATTCTTGAGACTAATATGAGGTCATCTGTCCAGCAGCTTAAGCTGGGCCAAAATTGGGTCATGTGACAGGACAGTGATCCCCAGGACACCAGCAAATTGACATCTGAAAGTTTCTGAATGTTGGTTTACATTTTTGGATGAAATGACTACGTATTGAAATCTGTTATGTTTTTCGCTGTTACCTCAGGTTACTTGTTTGTTTATAGAAGTTGGTGAGGACCACACAATTGTTATTTATGCCCTGATAAATAAAAACATAGAACTGAAGGAGGGTGTACTTTCTTTTTCGCATGACTGTACTTCAGGGGCCAGTATCTTTTTGTGGTATAATAACAAAGCAGGATTTTATAGTGACTACTCATAAGGTCTTGTTTGCATAATGTTCATTAGACTTCAAGAAGACCCACCAACTGGTGTGAGTGGTGCTCCCTCAGAAAACAATATCATGTTGTGGAATGCCGTTATTTTTGGGTGAGTAGTAAAAAAAAAAAAAGTTATATTCTGTAAATTAACTGTGTACTGTAATGAAAAAGGAAACGTCTGAGCTGATCTGGTTTCGAAAATAAAACATTGGGAAATGAATTGTGGGTAATGCTTTGCTGTTAAATAACATGCACATCAATAGCAATTATTGAAATAACTTTAGATTTTTTTTCAGACCTGTAGGAACGCCGTTTGAGGATGGTAAGTTGGGGTTTGTTTGTTTTTTCACATTAAATAAATGTTAATCCCTAGTAGTCCTGTTGGAAGGATAGAGAGTTTGCACTAAATCAATAATTAGGCATTCAGTGCGATCTTTATAATAATGCTGCATTACTGAGGTATTCTGTAGTTGTACAAAATGAGGACCCAGGATAAATCAAGGGACTGATGAAACTGTTCTCACCTCAGTGTGTAGGAGATTCGTGTTTAATGTTGTGGTGGACCTGTGCCATTCTGTTGATTTAATATCATGATCTAATGACGTGCTTCCGTTTCAGTTTCACACAAGTATTAACGTAATAACATGTCACCAGCGGTTATTATTCTTCCTAATAACTATTATTTAGCTGTGTTAACTATTCTATGCAAAATATTTGTTCTCTGTAATGTGACGTGTGTACTTTTGCAGGAACGTTTAAACTCGTGATAGAATTTTCAGAAGAATATCCAAATAAGCCTCCTACAGTTCGATTTATCTCCAGAATGTTCCACCCAAATGGTGAGCAGCTGTTTTGTGACTTTTATTGTCTATAACCATATTTCTCTGAAAACTATATTAATAACTATAGTGCCGTCCAGTAATATTGGCACCCTTGCTAACTACGAGCGAAGAAGGCTGTGAAAAAATGTCTTTATCGTTTAACCTTTTCATCTTTTGTTAAAAAATTCACAAAAATACTCTGCTCTCATGGATATCAAACAATAAACTTTGTTAAATAAGTGTGCCACAATTATTTGCACTGCTATGAAATGGGAAGTGTCTATAAGAAAATAGCACAAGCACTGAAAGTGCCCATTTCCACCATCAGGGCAATAATTAAAAAGTTTCAGTCAACTGGAAATGTTATGAATCGACCTGGAAGAGGACGTGTGTCTATACCAAAAGGTTAAACAATAAAGACAATTGTTTCACAGCCTTCTTTGCTCATATTTACCAAGGGTGCCAATATTACTGGAGGGCACTAAGTTTTATTAATGTTCATAGCAATATTCTTGGTATGTAAATGGGGTCGGTCAATAAATTTTTGTTTAAAAAAATATACATTGCTCCACAGTTGGGTTGGGTGATATGACAAAAATATCATATTGCAATTCTAAGATACCTGCTGTACACTCCCCCGAGTACTTTATTAGTACAGTGTTCCTAAAAACTGTTCGGTGAGTGTATATCATCATAATGCCCAGCCCTACCCTCAGAATTGATTATATACTCTACTCCTCAGCTAATATGCTGTTTCTTTGCTCCAAAAGGTTAATTATATTGCATGATTGATTTATACTGTTTGATGTATAGACTGACCAAGTGCAGTTTTTAGTAGCTTTCAGTGGGTTTGAGTAGACTGCAGCTGTTTTTAATAATATACACTCTAGTGAGCATATATCGTTGATGTCTTTACAATAAAGTTTTGTACCAGTGTTAGCAAAGAAAATAACTTGTTTAATCTCATAGTTTATGCAGATGGCAGTATATGTTTAGACATTCTTCAGAATCGCTGGAGTCCTACATATGATGTATCCTCAATTCTGACATCTATCCAGGTGAGTAAACATTCTTAAGACTTAAGTTTTGGCAAAAACAACCACAGTTGACACACTGAACGTTTAATATACATGTTTAGCTCACAACTGGAAGAGAAACCTGATGTTTCCTGAAGCAGAGTGACTGTGTTGCCTTGATGTTTATATTGACATGGAATAATTATAGTGCAATCCAGGGCAGTCTGTCACAGAAAGTTTTGTGTTAATGTGCCATAACAGTAGTGCTCCAGTAAACACTGTCCTATTGTAATGTTGCACAAGAAATGTGTCCATGTTGCTTTATGGGCATACAACAACAGCAAGGTAATTAGTACTGGTAATGGAAAAAAATATTTTCGGACATTTAGTACTTCAGTACCTTATGGAGCCATAACATTGCTGTTTATTAACGAAGTGTGTTCCTTCATTGTCAATAACATACTCGCGATCGTAGAGCCGAGTGTTTATCTATGTGAATTACAGTGCTTTTATTAATGTCACGAGATAAGTAACCAAAAACAAGCTTCACTTTATCTCTCTTTATAATACTTTGCCTGAGTTATAGTCTGGCATCTATTGGTTTTATATGCTACACTACTATTCTTAAACATTAGTAGTGAACCGCTTATTGTGCATTATGGTTAGCCAGTGGACTTGTGATTATCATGTGAGGATAAGATATGTTACATTGGCAAAATAGGAAATAGATAAATGACTAAACATGCTAGAATCTATTAAAAAAGAAAAGAGACTGCAAATTATTGAGAGGCGTAATATATTTAGTTGACTGTTGTAAAAAAAAAATAATAATAATAAAAAATAAATGAAAAGTTTTTCCTCCATAATCAAAATTTGTGTTCCATTATATGTTTTTCATTAGATAGACGGTTAATTACTTTTTTTTTTGTTGTTGTTGTTCTATACTCCCTCCCCCCTCCTCTGTGGAAATCTTAATGCCCTTGTTGCACAGGTTTGTGGCTGGTATGACCCACAGCCCCGTACCAGTCCACAGCTTGATGGTCAGTAACATCCGACTTAAAATATTACTTAAAATAGTACTTGTGTGTATTGAATGTTAATCAGCCTGAGTCTATTACTGCCACAGACAGAGCCTGAAGTTCCACAGTTCACATCGCATTAACCACAAAAGATGAATTCTTGCTGTTTGTAATTAAATATGCCACGGAGATTCAAAATACAGATTAAAAAAAAAAAAAAAACATTTGACAGAGCAATGTGGTAATGAAGCTGCTGGCTACTTTTCTTCCCGTAGATTGTTGATGGACTGCTGATTCACGTGTTCGGTGTATAACGTTTCCCAGTGTATGGATAGCCACGACGCACTAGTCATTTTTGACCCGAGTGATGCTAACGATACGTATTTCGTTAATAGATTTGCGTGGAATGTGAGCGAAAGTGCCACTTCTGTGCCTGCTTAATGGTCTGCCGAAAAAATCGCACACTCTGCAAAGTCCTCAACAATCCTCCAGTCATGTTTGTTCTCATTTATGGTGCTTATTTAGTATTTCTCTAAGGCTATATTTGCAAAAAGAGTTTTTTTTTTAAACAACTTAAATATTTCTATGCATGGGTGGATAAATCATTGGCATTATTGGCCTCATGACCTACACACAACTGCTAGGGATACAACCTGGCCATAGGAACAAATTGTACTGTAAGGACTGACTATCTTGCCCAGATGATGATGATAATAATAATAAAGTTTATTTTTATATAGCGCCTTTAAAGCAGCTTTTGATAAACAATCTTTTCATAGTTAGGATCATCGTTGGATGTGGAAACACCGTACGGTGTACCACTACTGTGTAACTGTATTATATCTCTAATGATCGTGCAACATGCAGTCAGCTCACAGTTAAACAGAACATGTTGAGTGATAGCATCTTTTTATGTGCAGTGCATTGTTAGGCACATTGATCCACCTTGTGTCACACTGTGGGTGAGAAATTACAGAAATTACATGGCAAAACCCAGTACAATTTCAAATTCTCTCCCCTTAATGTAGTCCTTGCTGGATGAGCCTAACCCCAACAGCCCAGCCAACAGCCAGGCGGCACAACTCTATCAAGAAAACAAGCGGGAGTATGAGAAGAGGGTTTCTGCCATTGTGGAGCAAAGCTGGGCCGACTCCTAATGCTCATAATTCATGTGCTCCAGTGCCATTTATCAGGTTTTCAATCTCTCATTTTACATATCTCGGACACACACATGAAAGAAACTGGTCCGCTGCAAGTGGAGATCCAATCTGTAAGGATTCCTTTACCAACATTTTTGAAATGATTGTGCTTTTGGTTTGATGTTCGTTTTTTTTTTATTTTTTTTTTTTAGTTTCATTCTAAGTTATTGTTAAGAGTTTATAATGTTTTACAGTAACTCCAGGATTATTGGCACCCTTAATGAGAATTGTGCAAAAAAAAATGATGTATAACATGAATAACACTTTCAAGATTTTGAGCTCAGCATTTCCTTAACTGTTTTTTTTTCCTGTGGAAAAAGGTTTCAGGATGATCCGTACAGACACACTGATTGGTGAAGCCTCCCTGAGAATAGAATAAAATAAAAAAAAAAAAGAACAGTAGAATAAAACAGACTGTTAGTTTTGTGCGTTTGGAGTCGCCCTCTTCAGTTCAGACCTTTAGTTCAATTTAGTTTTTCAGTTTGATGAGAGAACACAATTCAAATTATTGTTCCGGTGCTACATTGATGTGCATGTGCTACATTTTGTTCGTTGCTCTCAGGAAGGCGGTGGCTTAGTGGTTAGCACGTTCACCTCACGCGTCCAGGGTCTGGGGTTCGATTCCCACCGTGGCCCTGTGTGTGCAGAGTTTGCAGAGTTTCCGTGCTCCTCTGGGTACTCCGGTTTCCTCCCCCAGTCCAAAGACGTGTGTCTAAAGTGTCCGTAGGGCATGAATCACGTAGGGCATGAATGCGTGTGTGAGTGTGTATGTGATTGTGTGATGGATTGGCACCCTGTCCAGGGTGTACCCCGCCTTGTGCCCCATGCTCACTGGGATAGACTCCAGGTTCCCTGTGACCCTGAAGGAAGGATAAGCGGTATAGAAGATGGATAGATGGCTCTCAGGAAGGGCTTCTTTTGGTTCTAAACATTTGAGTTGTTCTGGAGCTGATTTTGAAAATGGACAACCCACAAATCGACTAAACTGTGCAGTTTTGAAACGGATCTTTGGGTCGTGTTTGCCGTCCTCACTGTGGTGGCAGTGTGTTCATGAATCCCCTTCCTATAAAATTTTAAGCTGTTAGAGATTTGAACTTTTTTATGTTCCTGATTGTGCTTAATGGTATTTTAATTGTATATGTATTTTTATATCACGCTGTGTTTAAAGATTTTTGGTTGTCCCTATTGTGCTGTATGACAAAGGGGTTTTGAAAGAAATCAAGCTGAAGTGAATTCTCTTAGTGTTTGTGTGAGCTAAATATGATTAATCTTTGCAGAGTTTATTGTATGTATTAATTATTTCTTATTTCCCTGAAGGATGCCAACAATTCTGGAGTTTATTAATATTTTACTGATTTATTTGTAGACTTTTTTGAAGTTAACAAAAAGTGATGTATAATGGTGTAAATCCTTAAATTATTTATAGTATAACCTTACATACAAAATAGCATTTTTTGATTGTTTTTTTTTGTTGCTGTTGTTTGTTTTGGGTTTTTTTTAAATTAAATCAACCATGGCAGTAAGACACTACAGAATTCTACCCATGTCACTTTTCTTGTGTCTCTTTGTTACAAACACACATATATACACACACACTGTCCTATATAGAATTATAGCAGCCAAATTAAAAAATACTTTAAGAAAAAAAATGTGTGGGTTATATCCTGAGTAATAAGACAGCTTTGATGATAGCTTTTCTATAATCATGGTCTTTTGAAATCTAAGGATGGGTTCTTAATATGCATATAAAATTTTGCGGTCATTCAAAATGTTTGTCTTGCTAATAATATAATAAAAAATGTATACTTTTGTTATCTCAGGTCAAATTGATATGTTGCTACATTTTTTTTTTTTTTACAAAGCATTATCATGAAGAAATTTAAATATGGTTGTGGTTTTAAATGATAAATTACCCAATTTCCCCTTGGGGATCAATAAAGTATTCTACTATCTACCTACCGCTATGACATTTTACAATTGCTGACAAGAATTATTCCCCAGCAGATCACTTTTTGCAACACTTAGCATATGTATTTATTTGTTGAAAATGCTCAAGTACCAAGACACAAATGTGTCTTAAATTCAACTCTCTTATTTAAATGTGGCCACCAGGGGGGAAAATGTCCTACCTCCTAAAAATAATTTAAAAATGTTAGTGCTAGTTTTGAAACCAAGTAGGAAAACATCTGCAAATTCAGCTATAGAATCACAGTTTTGTTGGTGGTAGATATCAAGTGAAAAATGTATGCAAGAACCTTGAAATCTGTTCACTGAATGCATTTGTCAAAACTTTGAGTTTTGAAAAGAAAATGAACTTTGTACTGAAATGGCTGCAATTTTTTTTTTTACTGAAAATGATGCAAATATGTGGGAAAATATAGAAAATGAAGCTTGCTGTCAGAGTAATGCCAAAATAATAAACAAAAATGTCAACTACATCAAAAATTCATCAGGTCGAGCTGCAGCCACCACTTTTCACCTGCGACGCAAAGATCCGATCCCTACAGCTAGAATTTTTAATCACGTCATGAAACGGATCGAGAGTAAACAAAGAATGATCATCGCTTAAAGAACGTTTAATGAACGGAGGGCTTGATTTAAACAGCGTAAAAAGCTTCCGGGTTGTGCACGAAACGGTACTTAAACACGAAGAGCTTTGTTAACAGAATTCTGACCTGAGATGGGATTGAAGACAGAAAAATCCATTTCCACAATGAAAACTTTATGCACATTTCATGTACATTACATTATATTACATTAGGGACGTCTCAGCGTTTATTAACCAAGAAAAATAAACCAAATCTATGCTTGACAAGTGTGAGTTTTCACAATTCCTTATGACAATAAATAATATTTTTCCAAGTTTAACTATCAAGATTCTAAGTAACTGGAGACAGAATTTTTTTTTTGTACTCCACGTTGATCATAAACTATTGAAATCGTTTGAGAAATGTAAACATTACTGTGCTTTTTATCCAGGAAAAACCGCAGCTCCCCTGATTACCTGTATTTGTTTATAGGGCAGTCTTGCCCGGATCAATATGGCGGACACGTTGACGTGAAGGCTTATGTGCGCATGCGCGTAGTGTTTACAAAGTGACATCGCCATCTACTGGCCTGGCGTGCGTAATAATAGAAACAATGAACCACACTTGACCGTTCACTTTGTGCATTAGTCATGTAATTAGAAATGATGCTGGCAGATCACATCTCATAACACCCTGCAGTCTCTTTGGTTCACTGGGGGTTCCTCTTGCCATCTTCATCAATGGTTCATCATGGTTTATGGCCAGGGAACTTGTGTAGGAACCGTTTGAGTGCAAGGCATAGCCTACTGTATGAACGGCCCTAAACACCACTGCTTTTTCCACATGCTTTGCATCACCAAGGTTATATACAAAACAAAACAAAAAGAAAGAAAAAAAAGGGCAAGGCATAAAATGTGCTCGGTGTTAAGCGCTGATCACGCTGTGTCACGTTGGCGATGTGAGGTTTCAAAAGGTTTGATAAATGAATTAACGATTCTCGCGAGAAAACGGTAACACTCCCGCAAATATTCAACTGGATATTAAAAAGGTTTCATATAATGAGTCTTTATTGATCACATATGCATAGGTACAATGAAATTCTTTTCTTCACATACCCCAGCATACCCCAGAGTGTAGGGTCAGCCATGATACAGCGCCCCCTGGATCAGGGAGGGTTAAGGGCCCAACAGCCGCAGTTTGGCAGTGCTGAGGTTGAACCTCCGACCTTCCGATCAGTGACCCAGAGCCTTAACCACCAAGCCACCCCTGCCCCCCAGTGGTAATCCAGTTCTTCTTCAAAATGGCACACTACGCTCTGTCAGCTCCCTGACACGCACTAATCCTGGAAAAGAACCTGCTCTGCACCAGGTTATGTTCAGAGAGTAGGTTGCTATGGCTACGTACATACCCTGAAAGTTACCTTTATTTTTGGAAGAGAAACTCGAAATTTTCCATTAACTCTGAGTAAACTTACCCAGGTAAGTCGCATAACCTGCTTTCTGGAATACCCCCCAGCTCTGACTAATCACGGGTGTATATCTATTCGCTCCTTTAATTGCATGGCGGATGTTCTACATAATCTAACAGTTATAATATTAATATAAAAGTATATAAGGTTATATATAAAGTATATAAGGCTCCTAAGTAGCGCTATTTAACAAGGTAACGGTATGATTGTTGATCTGGTGAGTTATTTATAGGACTTCCTTGTGACTTTGTAACAGTCTTCTGTCGTCACTCGAAACTTGAGTGGGTGTGAGGTGAGATGAAAGAATGCTGCATCTCAGCACGTTTGCATCCGTGACGTACCGAGGGCGTGGGCGTGGCCAACCTGCTCGAGCTTCCACTATATCCACGCAGGAGTTTAAAGTACAAGGTGAGCTGGTCATTCTCACGGTTAGTTTGTTTTCGTGCCTCAGGACTCAACTCGGGAAGCTGCACTAGTCTTTTTTTATTTAAATTTTTTTTTTAACTAGAGTTAATATCTTAAAATAGTGCATCATGTCTGCAGTTGCATTCCCGCGTTTGCTGGTGTTTTTCGCCTGTATTTCGTCGTCAGGTAAGCTTTTGTTTCCAGGTGTTTTGTTTTTACAGTGGTTCTGTGTGGGTGGTTAGGGAAAGGTGAACTAAACTTGTTAATCTATGTGAACTTCAAACAGGTTTCCCTGTGAATAGATCAAAGTGTTAGTCTTTAATCATTTCTTTCTTTGTTTATTTTATTAATTTTTGTTTAAACAGGCTTTTATGACGTGTGGTAAATCATGTAAAGTAGCCTATTTAACCAGCACAAGTGTGCCAGGTTCCTACAGGGATTGTGTCGAGGTGTTATTGGATTTTTAAGCAGCACAGTATAAAAGTTTTTTATTTTGAGCTGGCCCCAACATTACTTTTTACTATCTTTATTTCAGCAATCCATGGCCAAAAGCGAGGTTTTATTGGGCTTGAGGATTCGGACTCGGACTCGGTCTACGTTGACTCGGTTACAGCAAGCACGTTGAAGAGTGGCCTGACCACCGTTTTCTTTTCTGTCGTCTACATTTTGGTGTTTGCTGTGGGTCTCCCAGGCAATGCCATAGCAATTTGGGTCTTTGTCTTCAGATCAAAAAAGATCCACCCATCGGCTATTTACATGGCCAACCTTGCCCTTGCTGACTTGCTGTTTGTCATCTGGATCCCGCTAAAGATTGCCTACCACGTCAATGGCAACAACTGGACTTTTGGAGAGGAGATGTGTAAAGTTATGGTGAGCTTCTTCTATGGGAACATGTACTGTTCTATCCTGTTCATTACATGTTTGAGTGTGCAGCGATACTGGGTGGTGGCTCATCCACTCACCCAGCAGAGGACGAACAATAGACTGGCTATTGTTGTATCAATAAGCATCTGGGCTTTTATTTGTATCAGTACCACACCGCTCTTCCTGTACCAGCAAACGGCCAAACTCTCCGGGCTTAACATAACCACTTGCCACGATGTCAATGTTATCTCAAAGGAAAACATGGAGGGGAAAAGCACCTTTCTGGATATACAGAAGCCATTCTATTACTTCATGGTGATGGCGGGGTTGGGTTTCTTCATACCGTGTGTGATTATTATCACAGCGTACGTCATGATGATGCGCAAACTGGGACAGTCCACTATGGATGGAAGCAGCGCTAGCAAGAACCGTCACCGGGCCATTGTTCTCATCATTACAGTTCTCGTTACGTTCCTGGTCTGTTTTATTCCTAGCAACTTGATGCTGGTGGTGCATTACGCTCTCCTGGGGAGGGGAATTGCTAACAATGGATATGGCTTCTACATCACCACCTTGTGCTTGGCCAGCCTCAACAGCTGCCTGGATCCCTTTTTGTACTATTTTGTGTCAGAGGAGTTCCGGTCACATGTGAAGAACACATTCCTGTGTCGAAGCAGCCGGACTGTGGAGAGGATGAGAGTCTCCTTCAGTTCCCTGAAGTATTCTAAGAAGAGTAATACTTACACAGCGGGCACAAGCCATACAGATAGCAGTACACTCTAAGAGCTTCAGTATAGAGTACATTTAAAACGAGATTTTTTTTTTTTTTAAAGATTACCTAGGCTGACTGAATTATTATTTTATTAGAGTCTGTTTGGACTAATATTTAGACTTTCTCAGGTAGCAAAAATCCACATAGGTGGATTCACCTTTGTAGGAAAGAAGCCATGCTTTCTTTTACTGTGTGTGTATAAAAGAAAGGGTGTGTGTGTGTGTGTGTGTGTGTGTGCGCGCGCATGTGTATGTAATTTATATACTGGAAATGTTACTTGGTGTCAAAAACAAGGACAGAATCACAGACTGAAACTTGATACAAATATCTCCAAGGTGCAGCCAGTTAAGTTTGGGATTTTTTTTTTTTTTTTTTTTTTTAATCTAAATGTAAAATGTGAATGTTTTCTGATTCTAATAGACTGAAGCAGTCATTTGAGTTTGCCTTGTTCTTTGACGCCATGTTTGGTGGTCATGTTTTTGTAAGTGTCCACTGAAACCTCAGATTGTATTGTTGTTTTATCATGTGTGGTGATTTTTGTGCCAGACGCTCACAAAGAATAACTATTTCCAAAGCACCGTTTTTAAAATAGTCTTTAAATTAAGTTTGGCTTCAGGACTGCTACAACCACAGGCAAAATATGCAAAGAGTGTATATAAAGAGCTAGATGTGTGAATGATAGTACTAACTCCTTGTTTTAAATCGACGTCCCAATTAAAACCACAGGCACATTTATTTTTGTATATATTTATGTAATGTCACTTAATAAATGTTTTGTATGTTATAGATTGTTTTGGTTTGTTTCCTAATACATTTGTAAAGAGTCATGAAACACTAAACTGCATCTTCTGAGATTGTGTGTTTGTGCCGCACCTCATTAAAGACAAGGTTGGCATCTGTTCATTTGAATTACTTTAACTGTAGGAGAAAACTGGTTAATTCTGAGCTTTTTCCCACCATTTTTGTCTTCTGGGTTTAAAATCTACATCGTGTCGACGTCACAAGCAGTGACTTGTCAACGCACTGTAGTACTTTGATGCTTCAGTGTCTCATAATTATTCATGAGACTGCGTGCCACGCCCACTCCCCTCCCTTCTTCTTACAGCCATCCACGTCCAGTTAAGTTGCATTTTTCAAAAAGATTGTGAGGTAGACTTGAGCTGAAAGAGCTCAAGTCTTCATGAGCCTTTAAATATACCGAAACCTGAAGAGTCTGCAGTGGCGAGTGTACTGTACCTTTTGTTCACAGTCTCATGAGTCATTGTCACATGACCTGAGAGTTATGATGACAATGACCTGTATTATGAAACAGATCTTGATAAAAATGACTTATTGGCTAATTAAATTCTAGACTCATGCCAGCATTCACTCAGTCTCTAATTCTTCTGAACGTGTTCAAACCAGTTTAGGTAGATCTGGGAGATAACCAGAATTCGGGTAGAATTATCTTTTGTACTTTAATTGTACTGTGTCACTATCGGTCATAGCACATTTTGTGCCCTAGGCAAGCGTTACCTCTTCTTACCTCAAATATATCTGGTTTGGATCCTGTCTAAAACAATCCAGGCTTTTTATTGGCATAAGTAACATAGGCACCTACCTAAGTTGCCGTCTTACCAAGCCTTACCGTCATACCAGCCAGTGCCTGTATGCCCTTATTACACTGTGGGTTATGAGATAATTCTGCAAAAGAGGTCAAATGGCATGTGATGGGATAGCATGAACATATTAAACGTTTCTAAACATTATGCTAGACTAGTATAGATGAGCAGGAAAATGAGTTTTTCCAGGTGAATCATGGCTTGAAGGTTTAAACACTTACATTCAGCCAGTGAGAAGGCGTCTATGTGCATGGCATGTATTCTGTGTGCGGTAGAACTAGAGAGAAACTCATGGTCTGTCAACACAGATACTGTGGAAGAGCCTGTCTGTGTAGCCCTGCTCCTGTAATAATAGGGGAGGAAGCGCAGAATAGGCTCCTGATGAATCATTTATCGCTCTCTATTATTTGTCTGAAGCTACAAAATCCATTTTTTAAAAGGTTTTTTTTAATAGTGTATTTGTTATTGTTGTTGTTTTGGCATCACAATTATCTGTGGAAGTCTTTATTACCCTGTACTGAGAAAAGTTAAAGTGCAGTGCACTGGTAACATATTTATAGTATAAATAATGATGGCGTGAGATTGTTTGGCCGGTGTTTTTCTGGCGATGGTATCTTGTTTTTCCTCGTCAGAGCATTTGCATACCAGTAGCTGATGGAAACTAATATCTATTCACAGTTCTTTTTAAAAGATGCGTAACATTTACAAAACAATTAAATGAAAATGGTGTCATTTCCATTTGAATGTCTTTGTTTCATTGTTTTTTTTCCTTTTCCCAAACTAATAGTACAGCTTTATCTCACCTACTAGAACGCTACTAATAAATGCCTGGTGCAGGTGACTGTCCTCACTGCGTGGACTTTTAGGGAGCCATGACGTTTTCTACCTGGTTCATTGTTTTTCGATTTCTTTCACTACATAGCGTGTTGGTTTCACTGCTCTATCTTACCTTATTCAGGTGTGGGCTGCCTTCCTTTTAAAAAATAGGCCGGTTGTCTTTGTGAGAAAATATGCAGCAGCAGGTCTGACCAGTTTCTAGAAAGGGTTGTGAATAACAACTCATTCCCCTGCCCCCATATTATCTGTCTCTGTCCCCCCCACCCCCCTTTCTCTTGCGGTCTCTCTCTCTCTCTCTCTCTCTCTCTCTCTCGCTCTCTATCTTTTATCTGTTTCATTCTCTCTTTCCCTTCAAGTTTTTTTATAATGAAATGTTGCTGTAATTGATTATAGAATAGAAAGGAACTTTAAAGACACTAGTACCATAACTCTAATTAATTCATTTTGATTTATCCATGTACATTTTTCAGAGTATGTGTTATAGACTATGTATTGAAAACTGTAATCGTCACACGGACATGTCTCATTGAGATGTTTATTCTATGTTTCGGTTATAAATCCATGTTCGTTTGAGCTCATGTAGCCTTTAAAAAGAGTGATTAAAGTGTAATGAATATGATGTTCAGAGGGTAATAGTGCTAAAAATGTACCTCCTTCAGAATAATATTTTGGTTAAAATATTTAGGTCTCTTTAAGTAAGGTTTTACTTAATATAGAGTGTAGCAGGTCACATGACCAACATTTATTTGAGTGTGTGACTGTGGCTTGTGGGTCAGATGTAACATGGATGCAGAGGAAATGCATGCAGCCCCAAATATCCTCGCAGCAAACACAGAACGTTCCCCTAACGTTAGCATATGGTTCCCGTTTGTTTGGGGGTTTTTTTTTTTTTTGGAACCAAATAATATTCTAGGGAACGTTCTCTGTAGGTTCTTTTTTTTTTTTTGTAAGCAAAAACTAACCTTCGCAGAACGTTGCAGATTTTTATTGTAACAACCTAAAGAGAACCTATACAGAACGTTCTCTAATGGTTATTTTTAGGTCAATTGAGAGAATTGACAATTCTTTCCTTCAAGCACTGGCAGATCCAGGGGTGGGGCTAGAGGAGCACTGGAAACTAATTAACTACAACAACACGCTAGTTAGTTTATTAGCTAGTTACCTAGGCATGTTTGCATGCATTTTTTTCTTGCATGTAAGGGCTAATTGAAAATTGGGCAGAAAGTTGGATTAATCATAAAAACTTGCCTCGGGTATTATTACTGTTTGCAGGACAACCAGCCCGTTGAAATATAAAATTTTTCTAACATGAGACTAGGTTAGTTTGGTGTCTAGCCAAGGGGAGGAACAACTAAATTATCACTGTATGGGTTTAGCTGCTACAGCGCCATACAAAGTACATTATCTTTCCTTATGCTCTGCTCATGTCACGTTCACGTAACTTATACATATTCACAAACTCATGTATACATTTACACACCTTGTTTTCCTGCTCAGAATGAGAGGATATCCATTTTTCTTCACACTGACTGTGTGAGCTAGTGTTTGGTAGAAGTGAGAGCTGTCAGCCAGTAAGACTCGAGTGTTTCCACATATTTTGCTGTAAACCTTGTTTGATTGGTCTTGCCTCCATGCTGTCCTTTTACTGATTTTCAGATATGTAGTGACAAACAGCTTCAAGTGGAGAATGCCCAGGCCAGGTTACGCCCCTGTGCCATCTCGTGGTTAGTAAATAAATAAATAAATAAATAAATAAATAAAGCCTGTGGAAGAAGCTTACAATACCTGGACATAGTGATCATATTTCTCTTTATTCCCCTTAGTACAGGTTTTTTTTTGTTTGTTTGTTTTGGGGGTTTTTTTTTTTTTTAGAAAAAAAAGAGCTCCACTTTAGTTCAGATGTTTAGAGTACACTAAATCTGATGTACACTTTCACTGCAATTTACTGAGAAAGGGTCCAAAGAAATTGAAGATACAAACAAGATCATACAAGTTTTAGCTTTTATCTTTCTCTTAACCCCACCTCCATCATAGAAAATTTGTCCATAATAGCAGGAGGAGCACATCCTGACAGCTGAGAATGGTTCTCTCAGGTGCTGTTCAATAGGAAAGGAAGCTTATACATGTGTCAAATTCATACAAGGATTACGGCCAGAGATTTACAGAAGATGTGTGCCAAATCTCCATGTCATTAAATGCCACCTCCATGCCAACAAACTATTAGGAAGGCATGTCATAGATGTCCTTTTCTTTATTCTAATCACAAACATAAGTGTCTGGAGCTCACGAGACCTAAACCCATGGAGGGTGAGCTGAGGAGAAGAGATTATAAGAGAGGACAGAGGTCTCTGGAGGAGGACAATAAGATCAGAAGAAAATCTGTATCAAGGAGTGATCTAGTTTCCTGCTGTGTATTCTCCAATCTCATGAAGTAGTTACTCATACTAATTAACCACAAAGCAATTGTTCATAACCTTTTACTCATGACCTATTTACAAAGTAAATGGGCGGTATTGCTAGGTGGTTGCTAGGGAAGGAATGGGTTAGTCCTCATGCCTCCCTGCAGCAGGTCTATAGCATGTTCATGCAGGTGAGCAGAAACCCTAGGTATCTTTCTTCTGGTGTTTTTCAGAGTCAGTAGAAAGGTCTTTTTAGTGTCCTAAGTTATTATAACTACCGCCTGTAAACTGCTCGTGCCTTTGTCAGACAATACAGTGAGCAGACGCATAGGTGACATGGCCAATTATACTGCTTCACAGCTTTTAGTAAAAGTGCAAGCCAGTGAATATTTTGTGCTGCAGTTGGATGAAAGTACTGATATTGCAAATCAAGCACAGCTTACAGTCTACATTAGTTTCCTCAGTCAGAACCTTTTGTCGAGGAACTTCTTTTTTGTTGACCCCTTGAAGGCAGAACCACAGGGCAGGACATAATTGATATAATGGATCAATTCATGACGGCCATTTGAAAGGCTGGTCTCGGTGTGTTGGGGCACAGTGGTGGTGTGACTCCGTCTGCCGGCCCAATTTATGAGCGGCCCACTGGGAATCCTCCCGATTGGCCACTCCGGCTATGGTCCATCTTAAAATTTATACATGCATTGATGTTTACGCATTGCATCGATCCATATTGATGAATCTTTACACCCAGAATACTGAATCATGTCAGTGATGTTGTTGGGGATGTCACTGCCCCTCCTGGTTATATGGGTTTCAATGAACCGCAGCTGCATATTTTGCTCCGGCTTTTTTCGAAACTTGGAGCTTTTTTGTGCTTTTTCTTGCAGCAAACTTGCAATTGCATGAATTGTTTGTTGGGGAAATGAGACCTTTCAGCTGTACTCATGTTCAACGCATGTGCATCAGAGACAGCTGTGGATGAATGTACTTTGTGATGTCATCAATGTGTCTTGGCCCAAAATCTGCAGTAATTTTTAAACATTGCAAGCTCCTCCAAATATTGTGGAGTTTGATCTTGCATTACTTTCTGTGATCACAAAATCCTGGAGGGCCTGGCCTTTTAGGTGAAACACCCATCCATCGATGATAGAACGTTCGGCTTTTCATTTTTATGTTGCCACTGTACTTCAGTGGTTCTTAATTCTTTTCTTTCGGTGTTGCTGGACAGCTTGCTTCAAATCTAAACAAACACTTTCTAGCAACATTACACCACGGACACCTTTGATCTACTTTTGCTCAGACAAAAATCTCTGGTTTGTCCTCCTTCTTTATCAAGTAACTGAATCACACCAAGGCTTTTCATAACATTTTTATTGTAAACAGTGGCATAACATTGCCATACATGAAATACAACAAAAAAAAAAAAAACCCTCTCTTCAAGAGGTGTCCATAGTCTGCACGCTCTCCTCCACCACCTCCATCTGGACTGGGGTCACAGACTTTGTCAGAACACCTGTGGTGCCTTGCTTGTACTTGTAATCACCAGTTCTTCAAAACAAAAACAAAAACCAAACATAAGTACAGATCAGGGTGGGTGCATATTGAAAACCTTAAAGCTTTTACAGGACTTTATTTGGTTTGCATGTTGCTAAGGGTGTTAGTAGACACAGAAGCACTGCTTTTGTTCAAATCAGAGAAAGGGAATAGTGGCACCTCACTGTCTATGGAAAGCTACCTATACTATACTATATATTTATATTTATATAAAAACACAAGCAGAAGACTGTCCATCTCAAACACTGCTCATTAATCAATGCTGAGATTGATTAATACAAATCAAATAATGTAGCAATCTCTGCACACATTCCTGACTCACCTGATGCCCTTCTTGTTGGCTTCATCATGTGGTCTTAGGTAGTCCACTTTGCCTTTGCTGATCACACACAGATCAATGTTACTGCCTGAGCCCAGATCATTGAATATACCAGCTGCTATTGCATCACGCACCAGGAGCTTTGCCTCCTCCTCCTAATAAGTAAAGAAGAAATCATCATTAAGTTTATTTCTCTCATTAAGTATGAGAAACCTGATCAAAGGGCCAATGAGAGAGACCCACCTCCAGGTCAGGCCTGTATCGATCTTCAAACACAGCCATAGCAGCCAGGGATCCAGAGCCTAAGGGCGACCCACAAATACACATTAGACACCATCCAATCAAATTTGAACAATAAAACCTTATCAGGAAATATTATATTATATTATATTACATATTATTTCCAGTCATGTGCTAATCTCAATATTGACTTTGGCTTTAATATTAACTTTAATTATGGTTGCATTTATGTCACCCATTTCCAAACCATGGAATCCATCTTCTAAGGAACGTGTCTGTCCTCGCCTGAATGTGTGCATTTATTAAAAGGTAAACAAATAACCTGCTAAAGCCTGCAACAGGATCAAGATAAGAACCAGAGATCATTTTTGGAACAATAAAGAAGAGGGTAATGATTGACCTCGCTGCAACATTTTTAGGGGGGGTGTAAACAACACATGTCAGACTGGGTTGAATGCCTAGGTATGTGAATGCTGAAGAATAAAGAATGCCATTCTCTGCAACCCAGTCTCCTGACTCTCTCCAGCAAGGTGAAGTAAGACATGTTTAAGAGAAATGTATCAGAGACTCACCCATGGTAACATAGGGTAGCTTGTCTGTTGAGCCATGAGGGTAGATGCTATACAAGTGGGGACCATTGCAGTCAACCCCACCCAACACCAGCGCTGCTCCAATATAGCCCTGGTATCTACACACACGGCAACAGTTATACACAGATGGATAGAATAAGAGGTGGAAAATAAGAAAAAAAGCATAGTGATTTGCAACAGTATTTAGATAAAGAACTTTAATAAAATGGCCATTAGTATACTCATCATTTTCACATTATCTGGAGATTGTCGCATTCAAAAGGCAATAAAGTGCAAGTATTTTAAGTACTGAATCCATTGAAAATTATAAGAATTGTTAACGCTGACTGCATCTTTTCGAACTGCTGCTCATGCAACGTCAGGGTGCGGCGAAAACACTCAGAGGAAAGGACTATTTGCTCTCAATCCAATTACTAATGGGCGATTTAGTACAATAGTTTACAGTATAAATTATCTTATATACTGCAAGAGCTGCTTAGAGAAAGTGAAAGTTTGCATGCAACCTGAAGAGCATCTGTTTGAGCATGCGATTGGCTGTGGCGACTCTTGGAAGACGGTTGGTGGAGAGAGAATGCAGCTCCAGATTAGAGGAGATTAACTGAGTGGTCATCTCGGTGTCTGCTGCCGTACCAGCTCCGCAACAGCTACATACATAGAAACACACACACATACAAAATTATATTGGAGTACATACATGTGTTGGAGAAGGATAAATAAGGGGTAACGGGTTTGTGTGTTTCAGGGCTCACTAGATGTTAGGAGAGATGTAGTGGATCTTCGAGCAGTTCTTATCTGCTACAACCATTCCTTCAGTTGCTCTTGTATCAGCTCCCAGAATAACACCATCCTTAAGGGGGTATAAGAAAAGAATTCACAAATTCAGAACAAAACAAATCGGGTTTCATTTACTCAAAAAAAGATTTCATAAATAAAGCATACACATTTCAAATTCTTAATTAACAAGTTATTAAACCATATAATATTGTAAATTCTAATATTAGAGATTAACAACATTTTTTTTGTACAAATATTTTTTTTGGTAATGTGCTTACACACACCGATCAGCCATAACATTTGAACCACTGACAGGTGAAATGAATAATCAACCAATACCACAGAATACCAGTATGAAAAAGTTCATACTGACCATGATAGAAAAGTGTTAGAACACAGTGCATTGCAGCTTGCTGCATATTTAATTATTTGTATGATTTTTCTGGAGTTTTTCCCCCAATAGCCGGTAATTCATTCATACATTATTATGTACTCAAAAGAAAATTTTGGTTTGTCTGCTTTCATTTATACCCATGTATTTCTACAAATTTGGTTCATATCGTAGATTTGAATTACGAATTAACAATATTGAGTGGTATCGTGATACTTCAGCTGGTATAGTATCGTAAAATGTGTTTATGGTATCGTGACAACCCTACTACACATGTACATTTAGGATTAGAGTACACAGTTTGTATAATTCAGGTGAAATTGTAACTGGACATTAATGCTAATAAAGCAAAAATTATACAAGACATTTAGGGGATACAATGCTTTAAGGCTGCAAACGTTTCATAGGTTATTTTTAAAGCTATGAAATGATCACCTTATACACGACTCCACAGATAGTCGTGCCAGTTTTACGTGCATTGGGGAGGCTGAATCCAAGTTTAGCAGCATTACATTCTAGTTGAGCATTCCTAAAGAAAACACACAAAAAAAGCAACTTGAACAGAAATGCACTCAGAGCTTCATATCAACTTTGAAAGTTACGGTAAATGCACCCTTGTGCTAAATGCTTTAAACGAACTTATTTTATCACAAGCTTTTATTATAAATCAAATTAGAGAAAATGTTTCATTTCAATTACCAAGTGAACATGAACTTAAGGGGCTAGGTAGAACGTAACGGCACATATTTAATCGAGACCCTTTTTTTTTTTTTTTTCTCCATATTCCCAGGAAATGCACTAAAACACCAGTCGGTAACATTTTTAGAGCTTTATAAATGAAAACCTTCTATAGGGATTAATTTTTGACCTGTAAAGGAAGCACAAGCCATGATTTCAACATTAAAAATACCATTACAGATGTTTTGTTGAACTAATCACTCGTATTAACAGAACACGGTGTTTGTATGACCGAGCTTAGAGTTAAAAAAATAAATAAAATTGCCAAACCCATCAAAGGAAAACTTCCACCCTGAACAACTTGCATATTAATTAACTATTAATGCGGGATTCAGTGATTTCCGACATCAACTTTGTAGTGAAATTCTGCACTGGCTTTAGTGTAAAAGTGTTTTCCCTTTAGTTAATGCTTTCCTACCTCACCCACAATGACCTTCTATTTCTTGCTGATAGTGCTACCAGTGGGATGTTTCCTCTCTACGTAAAGTGAGCGATGCAGCAGCGCTTTATCCCGTTCTGTCGGGCTCAATCACCTCCAGGCTCTGCTTAACCAGAGTCCAGTGCCAACACTGCCATCGTGTGTCGTAACGCAGAACCGTAACGCAATGCCTTGTATTCTGGACCTTTGAGTCCCACCTATGTTGTCTCTCCGTTGGATTCTCTCATTAACAGGACGTTAAACATACAACATCTGCCAACAAATTAGCACACGAATCGCAAAACACATCACCTTTCAATATAAAGTAATGTGTTTTAGGGTGAAATGAGCTTTAAAATAAATAAATAAATCAATCTACATTTCATCTGCAGTCTGTTGCTATGGCTCTTTTTTTTAATGACCATGAAAGAGCAGATACGTTTCTAACGTTTACATTATTATTTTAGAAAACATGTTACTGTTCCTACATAAACCGACCTAAACAAAAATAAGTCATTAAACTCCAAACCCAGTAAGCGGACCTCATTCTAAAGGGCTCTCTCAGACATGAAGTGACGTATAGCATGTGGCTAACCAGTGCACCGGTATAGGTACTTACATCTGTAAACTCTATTTTGTTATTAGATGGCGCTCAGCAAGAACGAAAATATATATATATCTATATATATATTAACTGAAATTAAGGAGCCGTACATATTTTCCCGATAAACCTGCCACGCACGTTTCATTTCTAACGAACCGCAATATATTTTGAAGGAAATGTGCTGAATCATTCATACAGACCGCTAGCATGTTAGCCACTTCTTAAACAAATAATAAACAACGAAGCGTAATACTAAAATGGTCTTCTTCTTTTTTTAATAGAGACGTAAAATATGCCACCTATCTGTCCTTTATATTATTGTGCTCTTACCTCTTGCAGTTGTCGAAACTGAAACCGCCGAACTGAGGCTGGCGTACACACACAGTCGCCATTATTGAAACTCTTATTTCCCGGAAAATGTCCGCTATAGTATCGCGTTCTCGCGCATCTGAACAGACCTTCCAACATGCCCCTCGACAACTTCCCCTACCACCCGGAAGTGCGTCACAACTAAGACACACATGTGACCACCGGTTGAACAAGGCGAGGAAGGGGATATATATATAGCCTATGTTTGAATTATTTAAAGAAATTCAAATAATACGACTCTTTTATGGTGTACCACTTATAAGTTAATATAATATGCTTTACTTCATTTCAGAATTTCATTTACTTTAAGCCACTTGTTTATTATATTAACCATTGTAATTGTCATGTAATTATCCAGTCAGCCAATCATTTTTGCTGCAGTTTAATGAATAAAACCATTTCACAGTGCAAGAGCTTCAGTTAATGTTTACATCAACATTAGAGTTGGGGGAAATGGGGGATGTGACTGTGGTATGGTGTGCCCTGTGATGGACTGGCACCCTGTCCAGGGTGTACCACGCCTTGTGCCCGATGCTTCCTGGGATAGGCTTCAGGTTTTCCCGTGACTCTGAAAAGGAGTAAGCGGTTGAAGATGGATAGATGGATGGATGGACTGTGGTATGGTCGTTGGTGCCGTTGGTGCTTTGAGTATTTTTGAAACTGCTGATATCCTGGGATTTCCACACACAACAGTCTCTAGACACAGAATGATGTGAAACACACACACAAAAAAAAAACATCCAGTGAAATGCCTTGTTGATGAGAGAGGTCAGACTGGACAATGGCCAGACTGGTTCGAGGTGACAGGAAGACTACAGTACCTCAAATAAGCACTCTCGTCTGTCCGTTCAGACAGGAAAGAACAATATTTGTCGTCTTTTTTTCTTTTAGCCATTTCACCTTTGTTAAAAAAAAAATGAAAACAGAGTGGCTGTGTAGTTTTCAACCGATTAATGAATTTATATAGTTTTCAACCGATTTATGAATTTTTCTATGAATTTGAGCTTTTTGTGCCACAGGTTGGTGTATACATGACAAATGGGCATTGATTATGACTTATGTAATAGTTTAAAATATGTAATATGTAGAGTTTTAATTGAATTGGCACACTAGCTTTCATGATTTTTTTTTTCCTGCCGTTGAGCCATAGGCAATCACTGAAAGAACCATATATGGCTCGCGAGCCATAGGTTCCCAACCCCTGGACTATGGCGTTCAAACAATTGTTGGTTGGTATTAAGGGCCCAGGAAACATTCTTCACACTATTACACCACCAGCAGCAGCCTGTACTGTTGATATTTTGATACCATGGAATATTCTGACAGATGAATAACATTAACTACTGCCTACATATGAACACTTTGGCTAAACTGGAGGGCCTCCCCGCAACATACGTTTTCTCTTTTTGACAGGTTGGTACAAATATAAGCAAACCCACAGGTTTAAGAGCAGTGTGAAAGTTGTAGTGGCACTATAAATGGGATGAGACAAGAATATTCCAGTAGTCATCAAGGTAATTTTAATAGTCCTGTAGCTTATACAATTGGGTTTTAGACCGCGAACGAGCAAAAAGATGTCGATGTCTATACTATTACTCTGTTGACATTTAATCTTTGGGCACTGTAACGTTATAGGCAGTGTAATATATACTACACACAGCTTTTATTACTATACATGCTAAGCTTACTCAACAATTAGTTAAACAATTAGTTAAAATCCAACGAATAATTCACATTGCTACAGATCTTAAGTTCTTAACGGAGCCTAGACACAAGAAATTCACATAAAACATATTTATAGCTTCTATAGGCTATAGGAAACATATTATACACACTAAGCGTGTTCACTTACAATACTCACGGTAGATATTGCGACCCGCGAGGTCCACCAATCAGAGAGGTTCCCGAGTTTCGATAGCTGTTTTGATTGGTTCAATTTAACGGAGACGCTCTCGTGTTTTTCCGTGGGTGCTCGACCATTTCCGTGGGTGCTCGGAGCCTATGGATGGATGGATGGGTGGATGGATGGATGGAACAAACATGTCTTAAGCTTAAAATAAGCTCCAAATGAAGGCATTTTGGATCATATTGCTTTTCTCTTGACTTTATTTACATATGTGGCCTTGAAGTAATCCAAAAGAAGTAATCGGAATATCGAGAACACAGCGAGGACTATGTCTGAATGCAGAACACAATCACGTACATTAGGTGGCAGTAGTACTCGCAAAGGGTAAAAGCTGCCAGTAAACCCAAAGAAGAAGAAGAAGAGCACATTTGTTTAGCTGAAAATGGCGGCATTTATCGACATGGAATCTAAATGCATCAAGTTTCCTCATAGTAGTTCACTTTATTACTAACCAGAATTATATTTGAGTGAGATTCGTAGGCAAATAAGACGTTTATTATCGGTTTACAAATCAAGCGGAAAGATGAGACGACTGTAAATTTGGGTGAAAACTGGCTAGAAGGGTGTGTTTTTACGAGCCGTGGGGCCTTATGTCAAATTGGTCATGTAGTACACTACATACTGCGTAGACGCTATTGAGACAGATAGCACTACTGGACAGGTAACGTTGAGCCACTGCACTGTGAGTAAATTCCCGGGGTAGATATAATATTAGATCAGATATTATAATCAAGCTATTTTGACCCGAGAGAAACAAGGTGAGATAAGCGTGTTTGTAATTATGAAACAAAAAGGTGACTCCATCTCTTGTACACACTCACCTGCTAGAAGGAAGAGCCCCAAGATGGGAAGAACGTTTTGTGTTTATTTCCATAAAGTATTTATATTACTAATGTTTAAAGCAAGCAATTAGTCGCTTAGCAAACTAATGCTACTCATAATATAATAACAATAATAAAAAAGGACATGGCCAAGGTGAACGGGAGAGCTGTTGCTAAGTAATGAAAAAAAGAGGAGTATTGAGCAGCCGAAACTGACTCCTCTACTCACTGCTAGTTTCAGAGAGTCTGGAGCATGGAGACGGAAACGGATATCGCGCCGCAAACGGATGGAAAATCTGTTTCTCTGGGGGATAAGTGCAAGTCCGAACCAGCCGTGTTCCAGGAAGACGAGATTCTGGTCGCACAGATGAAGGAAACGTCCAGGTTTAAGGGGACAAGCCTGAAAATGGATGCTGGATTGAAAGCTGAGCCAGCTGTTTTGCAGGAAAGAGGGTCCGAGGTTGCGGGTCCGAAGACGGAGGGCTGCGGGTCAGAGGTATCGGGTCTGCAGATGGAAATGAGGAGCCTGCAGCAGGAGCTGGGGAAGTGTCAGATTGAACTGAAGAGAGTACAGAAGCAGCTGGACCAAAGTCTAAGGCTTCAGAGGAGCACAGAAAGCTTCAACCATGATCTAAGACAGCAGGTAACACACACGTGTCATCGAGCCTCCCGGACACATGAATAGGTGTATTACACGCTGATTATACAGTACGTCTGTGCGTGTGTGTGATGCAGGTTGAGGAGCTGAGCGCTGAGCTTCATGAGCGGAAGAAAAAAGAGAAGAGCCGGGTGGAAGTGGAGACTCAGACTGAGGACTACACCCAGGTTGAGACAGGTACTGTCTCACACACGTACACACAGATCCTAACTATAGGGCTGTTGTCAAGCCAGCAGTGACATTTACTGCTTCTCCACTGGAGAGTACAACATGGCTTGTGATCCTACATTTTGAGCTGTCATCACGCACAAATTCCATGTGTACTATATACACCACCTTTTAATACGAACCGATTGTTTGACCTCTATTATATCAGCTTGTCGTAGGGCGCATGGTTGTGCAAGTTGCGCTGGATCGTTAGTGGGTCACATGATCATGATCAACGTATGTGTAGGCTATACCTGTTCTAGGAACTCAATAACTAACATAATACCCACAGAAGCATTGCTTTTCTGACACGTCCTTTTAAACGATATCTATATTTCATTGTCCTGCATTTGAAACTCTTTGAATAGTTGGTCGTGTTGGTTTTGGCAGGAGACAAAAGAAAAGAGCGAGCAAAAAAAAATCTTTTCCCACAGGATCTAATGGAATCTTGACTAATAAATCCGTTTGAAGAGAGTTATGTTACTGGGGTTATTTCTACTCATTATTTTATAAGATGTGAAATATGACAGTCTTTTCAGACCATAAAAATTCCACGTATAAATTCCTTACATGATCAATTCGGACGGTACCAAAAGCCCGGAAATACTCAAGTAATAATTACACTACCTCACCTCCTCATGTAAAACTAGTCCAGTCCTAATAAGACTTTATATTACTAGTGTTTTTGTTCTCGTCCATGTCCGCTTTTTATGACGAATAAATGAGCAATGTGAGAGCTCACCAAACTAATTCAAATTCCGTCTATATGCAAGAGTACTTGGTCAATAAAACATGATTGTGATAACTTTTCTTTTTTCTTTTTTTAGATTACAGTTATTACTACAGTGGATACTATCAGGCTGCTGAAGAATATGCACTTAACACTGCTACTGAAATTCCAGAGACCGCTGAAATGTATCCCGCTACAACAGAGACAGCACCAGCCAGTTTACAGCAGTCAGATGAAATGACCAACACGGTCGACACAGAGGTAACCGGAGTGTATGTGCACTGTCCTAATCGCAGTGAGTGATTATGCGGTGATGCACTTACGCACTCTTCTTGAGCCACTCCACATATCTGCTACCTGCATGTGCAGAACTTTTTCGAAAATACAGTACAGCACATAAAGTTGTACATGTAAAGTCATAAAATAGCTGTGAAGTAAAATCAGAAACGTATCAGGACAGGATGAGACACATAAAGTGCACGGCAAATGACATAATTATCTTTAGCGCAATATGTCGTATGGAGTTTTGGATCCTTGCCAAATCAATCCAAATTCTAGCGAAGATTGGTTAAGAGGTTAGGACAAGAGGCAAGGGTTTACTTAACTAGAGTTAGTGCAAGACATTACAAGTACAGTAATGCTGTGTGTGTGTTTGTGTGTGTGTGTGTGTGTGTGTGTGTGTGTGTGTGTGTGTGAGAGGTGGTTGTCAGCAGCAGCTCATCCATAGCAGCAATGTTGAGAGCCACAGCAGAAGAGGCAGTCTCTCAGACGGGCTTTGTTTTTGATGAGAGCTCAGGAATGTACTATGACCATTCCACTGGCTTCTACTATGACTCGGTATGCTACCCTCATACAACCCTGACAATCCCAAACCATATATAGTTACACCTGGATCTTCTCTTGTGAAATACACTTCAGTGGTCTGAAATTATTGCACTTTATTTATTTTATTTTTACCTATCGTGTGAGAATATAAACAAAATGTTTTTTTTGCAAGCGGCAGAGATGGAAACTCGAGTCTGCGACTTGGACTTGAGTCGCAAAAAATGACTTGCAACTTGACCTGGACTCATGAAGAGTTGATTCGAGACTTGACTCGAACTTGAACCATGTTTTTCTATTCATTCCTCATTCATTCATTCATTCCCTATCAGTATGTGCTGCAGCAGCAAATATCACAACAATTCATCTCTAAACACACCAAGCCAGCATTATTATATACACGCGTGACGCATCTCAAGGCACGTGTTCATCACCTGTTGGAAAAGTGCTGTTATATAAATGAACAAGAAACAATAATGATATAGCCAAGTCTTACCTTGTGATAACCTTCGTGTCATTTCATTTGAAAAGCAATCAGTTAATCTAAAGGGAAGCTGTGGTGTTGCACAGCTTTTCAAGAAGTACAAATGTTTCCTTGTCCTTTTCATGTCAACCCCACCACCCCACTCAGGGGTTTTGTTACCGCTGGCGCTCACTAGAAGACGACCTTACCCATCATTGCTTGAGAACTACGGCGAACTACGGCAACTCGAATAGCTCAAAAAACACAACATGTTGGCATTTTGCACTAAATGCTAAAAAAAAAAAAAAAAAAAGTAATATCTTTCCTGAATTTTCTATGAATGTTCTGTTTTCTTGTAATTACAATTACAATAACTAGCTGAAAGTACTATTGCTAAAAATAGAACAAAGACTTGAAACTTGACACCTGGATCTTCTCTTCAAAGATTTAAGACTTGACTCGGACCTCAGGGACTTGTGAACACGCCTGGTACGCAGGTGCTACTTTTCAGTATCTAGAGTGCTACGTACCATTTCCTCAACAGTATAACTACAGTTGAGGCCAGATATTTGCATACACCTCGGTTAAAGACCTTCAAACTCAATTTTCACAACACTTTCATGTAATTTCAGCACAGCACGGCTGGTTGTTGCTCTACATGTTACTTGCATGTTTCTACTAGTGGTAATTAATGTCTTTCACATCATAGTATAGAAGATAATAGGTAGAAGCTTGTCTGTTGAACCTAATCTGTGAATTTTCTGTTTTCAGAGCAGTCAGCTGTATTATGATGCCAACACTGGCATCTACTACTGCTATGACCACACCAGTGGAAAGTATCAGTTCCACTCTCGAATTGAGCTGTCTACAGTTCAACCAGGCCAAACTGCCAATGACAAGGAGAGTGTCAACAAAAGGAAGAGCAAGAGGACCTTGGAGAGACCAGAACATCCAGAGGCCCAGGTAAAAATGCTCAAACCTGTTTAAGTCCCAGGTAAAGTAGGCCTATGTCTGAGTGAGAACGTTTTGCAGACCCTTTACAGCAGGGGTTCGAAACTCCAGTCTTAGGGACATATTGCCCTGCGCAGTTTGAAGTTTTTCCTTCCCACAACACTGCTCAGTTGAAAAATCAAGCTCCTACTTTTCTCACACGTTAGTTGACGTACCTTTTGAACTTATATGGCCAATTTAAATCTCCTGACCACCACCCACCACATTCTGCTACCCTCCCCAATCAAAAATCTCCCAGTTCTCTTTCCTAATTGGTTGATTGATTATCTCCTACCTGACAGAACCACGGTGGGGTGAAGGAGAGGCCCAAATCTGTAAAAGATCAGGAGCCGCAGAGCATGGGGAAGAGGGGTGAGACCATCACACAGAGAAAAGGACAACACTCTCTGAGCCAGACGCGCCTGTCTCGATCACGGAGCCGGACTCGCCTTTCGCGTTCCCGGAGCCGGACGCGCCTTTCGCGTTCCCGGAGCCGGACGCGCCTGTCTCGATCCCGGAGCCGGACGCGCCTGTCTCGATCCCGGAGCCGGACGCGCGTGTCTCGATCCCGGAGCCGGACGCGCCTGTCTCGTTCACGGAGCCGGACGCGCCTGTCTCGTTCACGGAGCAGGACGCGCCTGTCTCGATCACGGAGCAGGACGCGCCTGTCTCGATCACGGAGCAGGACGCGCCTGTCTCGATCACGGAGCAGGACTCGATCACTGAGCAGGACGCGCCGGTCTCGCTCACATAGCAAGTTGCAAAGACTTAACAGGACACGTTCCGAAGACAGTAAGAAGAAGAAAAAGAAGAGGAAGAAGAAGAAGAGAGAGTCACATTCGCACAGGGATTGGAGCTCACACTCTGCTAATATGGGCAGTGAAAGTGAACCAGAAGAAGGAGAGATCTTGCAGTCCAGGACAAAGAAGTATCCTTCACCATCATCCTCGTCAGCATCTCTGTCTCCCAATCCGGTTACCTCTCCAGTTTCATACAGCCCAGAGAGAGACACGCAACCAATGGAAGGTGAGGTAGATACCCTATTCCACTGACACAGCTCCGTTTAGCTCCTTATTCTAAGTGTGGAGGTAGTCATGTGAAAAAATAAGTACACCCCATGGAAATTCTGTTTTTTTGTTTGTTTTTTTAAACATATTTGGACAGGCAAACATTTGATCCTCTTTGAAACATGCATATTAATAAAGTTGACACACGCTATCAAATGACACATGCATACAATCGACATTTTGTAGTAATTTTCTCAATTTAAATGAAAAAAAAACCAAACAAACAGATCAGTCACATGGAAAAAGTAAGTACACACCTACATTTATCACACCTTCAGGAATCCGGTGTTGAAGATTGGGTGCCAGTGATTAGAACCTGTCTTATTTATACCCCTCTCATATCTAGTGACTGGTGTTCCCTTTTTTATTTAGTTATTGAGGTGTGTGGTACCATCATGCCAAGATCTAAAGAGTTCTGTAGGGCCTTCAGAAAGGTTGCAATGTTTGGATTGGAAACCTGCACCCACACCGGCCCTTTCCAGATAAGATTGGACACCCCCGGTGTAGAGGTTTCTTGTAGAAGTTTTGCTGTATGTGGCTGCAGCTGAATATTACTTGACATCATCATCATCATAAGAATTCTTATTCCTGGAAGTGTAAGGTCTGAAACAATACCCATGATTCTCTTTGCCTCATCTCTTTTTTTTTTTTCCTTCTTTTTTTTTTGGGTGGAGAAAACCTGAAAAATCCCATATAAAAACACGTTTGTTTTGATGCTGCGAATTACAACCCAGAAGTAGTTTTTATTGATGAAGTACATCGCAACGCCCACATGCGTACACAGAACCAATCAGAAGTATAAAACAACATCGACCATTTTGCTATTGTTCAGCCCGTTCACCTATAAACCTTATTTCGTAGTCTCCTTTCTAGATTGTGTGTGTGTGTTACAGAAGGATGGCCCCCATGCGTGAGAGTGATTGTGGTTCGCTCTCCTGTCCTGCAGCCCGGCACTCTTTTTATCCTCACAGCTGACAGCATCGCCACTATCGGCCGGTCAGTAACACGCCAGAGTGTGTGTCGGCTGTTTGTGGTTTCGCAAATCATCATTCCGTATGACTTCTATAATGTGTGGTGCGTGCATTTGCAGGGAGAAGGATATGGACCATGCCATCAGGATTCCAGAGATGGGAGTCAGTAAGGTATGAACGGTCAGAATTAAGCAGCCTACATATGCAGCTAAACTCCTCAGCGCTCACACGTTTGAGTTTAAGGTCTAAAATAAACAGCGGTTGAGTAGTCTAGTTTGTCTTTAGGTAGCTGCAGAAGAGGATGGATGGAATCGACATGTCCAACATCAGTTGATACAGGATAAAATAAAATAAAATAATGGTTTTAATTACAGTAGTTTATCTATACTGGACCGTCTAGAGATATTGGTGATCAAAAGAAAGAGGACTGGCCTAGAAAATTGTTTTCCCCAATATGTCATGTGGTGTAGCAATAGGTAGGCTACTGCTACATCAGACATGCTAAATTGTAGCTTGTATATCTAACAAGGTTGACACACACGTTATTAAAATATGCCAGTGGCGGTCATCAGGGTCCCAGCACTCCACCACAACAAACACAGTTGTCTCCTCTATAAATTATATCTTCACACAGCAATAACCCTTTCTTATATAAACGTGGGATGTGAGTTTTGAATATTCATTAAATATGCGACACACATTCTTCATCCATCCTATGAAAATACAGTTTCACTTCACTATGGTGCATTTCTAGTTATTGTGTGTATTTTGTGCAGTGTGTATTTATAGCCATTTGTGTGTATGCAGATCCATGCCGAGGTGTAATTTGGGGTGTGTGTTTGTGTGTACAGTGCCACGTAGAGGTGTATTTTGATCAGGATCAGCAGTGTTACATGTTGGTAGACCGGGGCAGTCAGAACGGCACGGTGCTCAATGGCAACAGAATTCTACAGGTATTGCACCACATCGATCCTGTGTCATAGACACGGTTTGTTTCCTGTTCTGTTTATATACCGTGTTCGAGTGGTATTGTGACTTCTAGAAAATTAGAAAGAAGAAATTAGTTGGGTTTGTGTTGAGTAGTCAGCCTTTTGCTTTGTGTTCTGTCCACTGAATAAAACAATCTCACACTGCTGATAAAGCAACATTTTCTTGTCGTTAACATCACACGTGTTTAGACCTGTAATTTAAACCAGTAATTTTAGCTGTGATTCACAATAGTTCATTGGCTCCTCTCAGTAAAAGGCAACTTGTAAGGCCTGCACAGATAAGGCTAGATAATATATGTGGTTCTCTTAACTGAGAGTGAGAGTATACACGATACGCCAAAAGTGTATGGACATCATACCTATATGTGGGCCTTACCCACACTGTTGCCACAGAATGTCTTAGTATGCAGTAGGTTTAAGATTTCCCTTCACTGGAACTAAAGGGTCTAGCCCAAACCTGTGCCAGCATGACGGTGCCCCTGGCCACAAAGCGAGCTCCATGAAGACATGGTTTGGCAAGGTTGGAGTGGAAGAACTCGAGCGGTTTGCAGGTAGTTTCCTGTTGTAGCAGGAAAGTGGGGATTAAATCTGGACTTGGATGTTCAGTAAACACACACACGGGTGTGAAGGTCAGGTGTCCACATACTTTTGGCCATATAGTGTATTTCATGAGTTCTGGACAGTTTACTGCACGTGGAGAATTCAGTTCCATTCTGCCAGCCATTTTATGGCATATTCGTATGGAGGCAGTCGTACACAGCGTTATCGTATCAGCCCCCGGTTCCCGGAGTTCACAACCTTTTCCAACTCAGAACCCAAGAGCATGATGGGATCCATAACGTTCTAAGTTCACCGACGCTGTTTCGTCCTAACCCACATACTACTG
Organism: Ictalurus furcatus; assembly: GCF_023375685.1. NCBI lineage: Eukaryota > Metazoa > Chordata > Actinopteri > Siluriformes > Ictaluridae > Ictalurus > Ictalurus furcatus. Next base: position 898,528 of record NC_071272.1, read on the forward strand.
TAGTAAACAGTGTTTTTTTTTATTTATTTATATATTTTTACATATCAAGGCCAAAAACATTTCAGCAATAGCTGCTGCACTCTGTATAAAATACACGCATGTAGTTGCGTCTTGCTATTTGGTGAAAGAGATGTCGTCGAATCCAATGATATCTATGTTCCTAAGCAGGAAATGCAATCTGGGGAAATCAATTCAAGGCTAACGTGAATTTCTTTGTCCGCAGCCTAAAGTGCGCAGTGACCCTTGCCCTTTAACGCATGGCGATGAAGTGAAACTGGGCGAGACGGTTTTATCCTTCCACATTCACATGGGTTCGGACACGTGCGACGCTTGCGAGCCTGGACAGGTTCGAGCTCACCTGAGCTACCGCCGCCCAGAAGAAAACATGGGTATGCAAGTGCATACTAGAAGGAGTCACATGATTATAATGGATTCAAATTGATTGGCGTTTGTCTGACCTGTGTGTTTTCGTTCAGGTGTTGTACTGAGTAAGGAGGACAAAGAGGTGCAGAGACAGAGACAGCTCAGACAGATCAAACTTAAATATGGCCTTAAAGTAAGTTGGTCTTTTTTTTTTTAAGGAAGGAATTTATTTATTTATTTATTTATTTTTAATGTAGGAATTTGTTTACAGTGCAGGAGCCAAAAAAAAACAAAAATATTTTAAATTCAAATTTCAATCCTTGATCTATTTACACAGACCGAAAACCATTACCTATATTTTGCAAATGTTTGAGATTTCCTTTATGTGTGACGTGACATAAATGTGTGTGTGTGTGTGTGTGTCTAGAACAGTGCCTACGAAGGTGGCTGTGTGTCGAGCAATAAGTATAAGGACAGAGCAGAGAACCGGAGGCAGACCGTGGGAAGTGAGGGAACCTTCTACAGAGACGATGCCCCTGCATCTGTGCACGTGTACGTCACTTCTATGCCTCCTATACGCCGGGGTTGGGGTTGATCCGTCACTGCTACTGTATGAACAAAAAATATCTAGCTCGGACTGCACGTGGAAAAATATGAGCTGTAGTAGTGCTGGATGATTTCACCATTCATCTGGTTAATTATAATTACTGTTTTAACATGTTTATATATATATATAATGTAATATTGTGTTTGTGTGTGTATGCATATTTCATTTAAAACATCGATATATGCTATTTAAAAGTTTAAACCAATGATTGGAAGTCGCATTAGTGCCAAGTCGTGTTCTGTTTACTCTTACTTACATACGGTGTCTTGTATTGATTTACATTTGATGAAACTATCACAGTTGGTTAGATTATGTCCAAGCGCCAGCTACAGGACTAAAATGGCCTTTATTACATTACCCCTTTTTATAATAGTAAACATAACTATAATAAGAAGACGACTCGTTAACTTTCCTCTGGCTCTTTAAAGAAAAAATAACTTTTTTTTGGCTTTTATGGCTCTGCCAGCTGAAAAGGTTCCTGAGCTCTGCTTTAGGGTCTCATCGTGCGATGTGGCGCTGACATTGACGGCCCCGGCACCGCCTCCCCAGTCAATGCTGCACACATTCCACGCAGTCTCTCGCTTCTGCACGACCCATCCACGGACGTTTCCTGATTTCACTAATGTCCGAAACCCTTGCCCCGTGCGCGCGCACACACACCTCACCTTCACCAAACGTGCATTTCCCCGTACCTCACCTTGAACCAAGCACCACTGTATCTGTGCTGGTCTCTTTCTTTCTTATCCTCGCCACAGCACAAAGCAAAAAATGAAGAGTCAGTAACTGCATACTTTAAAATCACCCCTGATCCTGTTGTCTAAAGGAGTCGAGTGGTACAAAATAATTTTCAAAAATTGTCTTCTGTATTTCAGCATAGCTACAACTGCATACATTCCCACACCCAGCTAAACCCTGATACACTTGGTTCATGCTCCTCCCACTTTCAAACCCCAGGGTTTTTTTTGTTTTGTTTAGAATGCATTGATTGATGGATTCGTTTGGCAGTGAATAAAAATGCAGATATACTGTAAATGCACTGACCCCCACGCTACCTATCTTGATGTTAATACACTGCAGTGTCAATATATCGGTCTTATTTTGCAGTTCCTCCTTTACTATTGTTCCTGAAGGACTTAAATGTTTCTGTAATCATTACTGAACTCTCTTTATATACTTTACGTGTGTGTGTGTGTGTGTGTGTGTGTGCAGCGAGATCAGTGACCGGAACAAGGGTCGTCAGATGTTGGAGCGAATGGGATGGAAGAGCGGAGAGGGACTAGGCAGAGATGGAGGAGGCATTACCGAGCCTGTAAACACACACACACACACATGCACACGCACGCAGACCAATGGGCATGTCTGAATAGGAACGAAGGATGTGTATAAACATTTTATGAATAAAACGGTATCATTTCAGTAACATTTCTTGGATAACAAACCCCAATTTAAAAAGCCAGCAAACCCTCAAGGGCTAGCCATTTAAAAAACATGCATATGGACTCAGACGTGCCTTCTCTGGTGTGCAATCAGCAAACAGATCCTGTTGAAATATTTACAGACTCATTCTCACCCGTTCCTCTCTCACCTTCTGTTTAGGTGGAGGTGCAGGTTCGGGTGCCTCAGTCCGGTCTGGGCTGTGGAGCGATTTTTCCTGTGGATGAGGTTCCTGCTGGCCGGAGTAGAAGACAGCAGAACTGGGAGCACGCAAGGGAGCGCTTCCAACACGCGGACCTCGGTCATGACGAACCCGACTCGGGAGACGTCCTCCCGAGCGACCCGTGAACCTGGCTTCGCAGTGCGACGATTACTCGCTTTGAGGACACGGCGCCAGAAGTAAACTTGACTCAAGGGACGGAGTAAATGAGACTTTACACATTTCGTAGTGAACGTGGTCGAATGAAATACACAATAAATTGTACATTAAAAGAATTCTGCAGTGTTTATATCCACGGCTTGTGTAGTTTTGTTAATAAATCTGCAGAACCACTTTCTGCTCTGTATTTTACAAAGAGGCAGAATGTGGGTCAATGTATGACAGTAAAATAATATTATTTTAAAAAGAAAAAGAAACAAAAAGGCCCCATGGCCTGAAAAAGTTATATATGAAAGACAGTGACAGGAAGACCATCTGGCATTTCATATTGTCATTTAATGTGCAGAAACAGTCTAACCATTAGAACATCACATAAACAATATTCCAGTGTATGATGTACAAATACAGCAGTATTTTATTTCAACATGAATACAGCACTAAGGGATTTGCAGATATTTTTTTTTCATATCTGTGAATTTAAAATCTGAAGTGGGCATGTTCTAAACCTGAAGGGTTTGTTTCTTTCTTACTTTCTTTCACTCACCAGAAACATCAGAAGACGTGGGGCGGGGTTTTTGCGTTTTAGGCAGCTAGCTACGGTTAAGTCAAATCAAACTAGGGTCCAGCCCTTTCCTTTTTAACTAGCTCGCTCTGTGCTCACTGTACGATCTGATAAGCTCCAGTTGAAGGTGTGGGGTTGTACTCGTTCCCCTAGAATCTGGTGAACGATACCGGAAAAACCCAGATAACACCGCAGTACCAAATGTACTTTCACAAGTACCCTGCAAGAGCACTTGTATACCAGAGAAAGAAATTCCCAACGACTTAAATGAGTAACTTTCAAATAATGAAACATGACCTTCTTTTTTATATGACCTCTTCTGAAAATAGGCTCGTTAATAGACATTTATATACTGTTAATTAAAAAAAAACAAAACTTATCAAATAAGTCGTCTTACATGCAAGTATATTCATTCATATTTAAAACATGGTCAATTTAAAAAAAAAAAAGAAAAAAAAGTCATGTACAATGTAAAGAGCCTCGAAGGATCACAATCACATGATTAATTTATAAAATCCATTAAAAAATAAAAACGTTCAAATACTATGATTTGTCAGAAATGCTCAAGAACAAACAACAGCCTTGCAGTTTAAAAATGAAACCATTCATTTGGAATAAAATATAAGCA